>NC_087200.1:136989791-137074165 GCF_015104395.2 Macrobrachium nipponense | reverse complement strand
CACACAGGTAAGGTCTCTAACTTTTTCTTAGTTTAAGGCATATTTCCAAGTGTCGTTCCGGCTTACGACGCGCCTCAAGAACGGAACCCCCGTCGTAACCCGGGGACTGCCTGTATATATATATATATTTTTTTTAATCTATATTGGTATTTTTGGGTAAGCAAAATACATAAAAGTCTCGTAATATTCAGTCATTTATCTTCATTTTGAAACAAATTCGAAGTCTCTAGCACAATATTTAGATTTATGGTGAATTTTTGAAAAAAAAAAAAAAACTCTTTTTCCTTCCCTCGGCGCCTCAAGAACAGAAACCCCCGTCGTAACCCGGGGACTGCCTGTATATATATATATAATTTTTTTAATCTATATTGGTATTTTTGGGTAAGCAAAATACATAAAAGTCTCGTAATATTCAGTCATTTATCTTCATTTTGAAACAAATTCGAAGTCTCTAGCACAATATTTAGCTTTATGGTGAATTTTTGAAAAAAAAAAAAAACTTTTTCCTTCCCTCGGCGAGCCGGTTCTCCGCCGCAAATCTTCTAAATGCGTACGTCGCATTCTCCTAAGATTTTGCTCCCTTTCATATTAGGCGTTTCATAGAGTTCTATATATAAAAATATGCGTAATTTCATGTAGAATACAACAACAAATATTTGAGGGTTGTAGCTTTTCTCGCTTTCGAAATAATTGCATATAAATCACGATAAATAGAAAAAAAACTATGTTCGCTCAACTTTGACTCAACCGAAATGGTATAAAAACGCAATTGTAAGCTAAAACTCTTACAGTCTAGTAATATTCAGTCATTTATCTTCATTTTGAAACAAATTCGAAGTCTCTAGCACAATATTTAGATTTATGGTGAATTAAAAAAAAACATTTTTCCTTCCCTCAGCGCGCCGATTTCCGCCGCAAATCTTCAAAATGTGTACGTCGAATTCTCCTAATATTTGTTCCCTTTCATATTAGGCGTTTCATAGAGTTCTATACAGGCAGTCCCCGGGTTACGACGGGGGTTCCGTTCTTGAGACGCGTCGTAAGCCGAAAATCGTCGTAAGCCGGAACGACGCTTGGAAATATGTCTTAAACTAATAAAAAGTTACTTGTAATCCTTTGGTTACACTACATGTTGTTTCCTGTAGTTTTATGTACAACCTGGAGTTATTTTCATAAAAGAATGCTGGTTCTTGAAGGTAAAAACTATTGTAATCCTCTGGTGACACTACATTCTTGAAGTTTTATGTACAACCTGGAGTGATTTTGCAAAATCTTGAGGGCTACAGAACAGCTGATTACTATTTTACGTATCATATAGACTAATTAAAGTAAATGTATCTTTAAAATAGGCTTATATATTAGTATCAACAAAACATTTCCTGCCATGAGTCAGAGGCCGTTTAATGAAACGAACACTTCTCTGTCCTATCTGTTCAGAAAATAAACGTTACGTCAATCCCCCGAGACCATTGTTGCCAAAGCGTCTCTCTCTCTCTCTCTCTCTCTCTCTCTCTCTCTGATCAAATTACATTGGAAACATACACTAACAAGAGTCTTCCATTAAGGTAAGAGTGATGTTAAATGTTCATTTATTCATTCCATCAGTTACTGATATTTATTTCTGGGCTCAGCCTGTGTCGCCCAGTGAAATGGATCCTTGATCCTCATTTCTAAGGTATAAATATTGCTATATAGTATACCAGAGAAAAAAGAGAAAACAATAGTTGCCAGAATATTCTGGCTCGCTCACCTTTAATAAAGGTGTCGGTATATAAGAGAGAGCGAGTGGAAGCCACTACCAGAGGTCCCTTGGCAATTAGCTTCTTCCTCCGCCAAAATCCCCCATCTACAGAGGAGCCGAACTAAGGCCTCGCTACCCGCTACTACTACAGTGAGCGTCTCTGGCGTCATTCCTTTTGATAGCATTGTCGGCGTAACACGCATTTTTTATCTGTGATGTGCTTTTTCGTTTTCGTTTGGAATTTTCCTGATCCAAGATGGCTCAAACTTCTGCATCCAAGTTAAGTACTGCTTTCAAGGTTTTAGATCTCATTTATGAAGATCTCCATCGTTTTTGAGTCTTAGAAGTGAGGTAGCGGGAGCATCATTGTTCCCGCGCCACCTTTTCCCGACTCGTCGACCGTATGGCGGTTTCACGTGCTCCTTTTGGTCCCCTATACCATCTGGGCAACCGATGTTTAGCAGTATTTTCCTTTATCTATACATTTTATTCATGTTTAATGCAGTTAGCTTTGTTTTTATACATCCTAGCCCTTCACGGGGGTTGTATCACTCCGACCGGGTGTTTTGGATCTTAGCCTAGCCTAGTCAGATCTCGATTCCCTGTTGTTATGAGTTATGTCCCTCATACCTTACATTAGGACCTTGGCCCTTCATATACGTGTCCTTCTGCTCCCTAGTCGCCTGCCCCCTGATTCTTTCGGTACGGCATACTGACTAGCCGCTTGAATGCCGAGGCTAACACACCCAAATCATCAGATTTGCGATTAGCCTATCCATTCCAGGACAATACCTTTCTCTTATCCTTTTATTATTATTTCATCTTTCCACCCCTGTGTTAGGCTAGTCAGCTATCTCATTATTATTACTATATTGAATTTATTTTGTGTTCTATGCTTCGCAGCTTTGGGTTGGCCTATAGGCCTCCCCTCAGTCAACTGGTCCTTCACACCGCGTGTCTGTTCACCCGGCTGAGAAGGTTTCCAGTTGATCGCGTACGAGCCACCCATATCCAACCTCCTCACTCTCCCGCCCCCCTACCTACGAGTCACCCACCTCGGTGGAGTGACGACTCGCTCGCTACCCAGCTAGCCTATCCGAGTCTACATAGGTGAAGGGGGGAGAGTCCTTAGGGAGGAGGGGAGACACACTCGGTGCTAAAGCATACCGTACCCAGCCGCCTTGCTACAGGGTTCCACCCCCCTCACGTCTGTAACCCTTCTCCCCACTCTGGCGGTCTCAGGCCCCGGCTGACGCCGGCCCTGACCTTGAGAATGGGACTTTTCAGACTTAAGGCTCCAGCCTTATCGTGGAGTTCTATTTTAGTTACATTCTATTTTGATATATACATATATTATATCCTTTTCCATAGCACACACATATGATAACTTTTTTACGCCGGAGTTCCTACTCCGCCAGGTATTTGTCACCCGGTCTCATCACTCCTCTCCCTGCTCACTTGAATGTTACTTTCCGACACCGGGGAGGCCTTGAGTTCCTTAATCTGTGAAAGTTTTTACTCCGGCTCCGGCCGGAGTTATTTTGAAGTCATGCTCCCCACGTTCCGCTCCTGACATCAGGTTTTATAATACAGGCCACGGAGTTAGTTGTGACAAGGTGACACTTACCCCCCTAATGTATAATTTTATTATTTATATATATATATATATATATATATAGTATATATATATATATATATATATATATATATATATATATATATATATATATATATACATATATCTCTATATGTATATATGCATTCTGCACACCGGAGCTACTCCGGCAGCAGTCTTATAATTAATTATTAAACCTCTCCGGAGGTTTTCAATGATACTCATGTATCATTTGACTTACAGGTTACCTCTTGTCAAGAGAAGGGCTGCAACGCAGTTCTTCAAGACCCCTGCGGCCACAAGGTATGCCGGTCTCACGTGGGGTGTGCTGTGAGGGTGGAGGACTTCACCGTGTGGCACCATGAAAACTGCTCCACGTGCTACATCCTAGTGAACGAAGCCTCCGCCGAAGTACGTCTCATTTCAGACCGCCCTTGTTTTGATACAATGAGTTTCATTTATGTTAATTTTACTTTCTGTACTAGTTTATTCTACCTATAGTTGCAAGTACTAACACTAACCCCCCTTTTCAGGGCTTGGAAGAGGTCCGAGCAGCAGCACTGGCCTCCCTGAAAGCCTGGGTCGGAGGGTTTGGGAGGAATTCTCCCAAGGGACGTCGCTACATTCTGGCCCATGACATGGCGGACCTGATCTTCCCCGGTGCCAAGAAAGGGTCAGTGGTAGAACTGGACATAGCTGCTCCCCTCATAGCCGACATCCAAGCCATGGTAGCACCCCCGGACGACGGTGCCATTGCCGAGGAGGTCACGGGAGAAGTTGCGGCCCTTGATTTGGACCTGGAGCCCATGACTGTCGACGTCATGGGCAATGGTAAGGGTGTGAGTGAGGCAGGTCCTGTAGGGGCTCAGGGGCTTTCCTTGAGCCCTTCCCTTTCTCTTCCTTCTACTTCTACTTCTTTCCGGGGTTTCTTGGAGAAGCAGAGGTCTGTTAGGCTGAAGTCTTCTCTGACGATCCCCAAAGTGAAGTATTCTACAGGCTTCAAACCAAAATCTAAGTCCCTGCCAAAGAAGTCGATCCCTTCTCTTGTCCCTAAGCTATCGGCTCACCATCCCGGGGCTGACAAGACGAAGGCGGTCTCTTTGGCCAAGTCCCCTAAACACAGGCCTCGCAAGGAGAAAGTTCATGCTTCCTCCTTCGACCCCGAAGTCTTCTCTTCCAACATTTTGGAACAAGTGGGCAATGTCGTTGGGAATTTGGTGCAGTCCAAGTTCCAGGAGATGTTTTCGCAACTCTTCAATTCGGTCGAGGCTTCAGTCAGTCAATCCAATCCCTGACGGAGAGGGTCGCGGCCCAGGAGAGTGCAATAATGGGCATCCAGGATACTTTGGCTGCAGGGCATTCCCAGTCTGGTCAAGCGATTTTACCTTCGCTTATGCCGGACTCTTCTAACCTCCCTCCATTTAAGCCCAACAACCCTTAGAGGGGGGCTTCATAAGCTCCCTTCTCAGAAGGGATGCTCTCTATTGAAGGTTGTGGAACTCGGAGACTCGAGGACTTCGAGTTCTACCCCGAGAACCTGCAACCACCATTCAGGGGCTACGTTCGCCTAACCGACGCAGCCATGACAAGAGAAGATAAATTCCCTAAGGAGACAGTCATTCTCCCCCAGGAACAGGCTCAGCAAGCTTAGCTACTGAGTTTGGCGGAGTGGGAGTGCGAAAATACTCGCCTCACTGCCGTTAGGAGCCCCTTCACCATTTTCACTACGGTGGAAGGTACGCCACTTCCGCTCACTCTGAAAGTGGTGGAAGCCACCTACCAGGCAGCTCTAAAGGACGAGCCTATGCCCCAGCTCCGGGAAACAGAGCCGACCTCTCTCCTAATACCCGGCTCGGAAAATTATTTTGAAGGGACAGCTCCTACTTTCACTGTAGGAAAGCTCAAGCCTGACTGTGCCACAACATTGTTTAGCGAGAGGCTACCTAGGCTCTCGGATATGCTAATCCAGACGGAGTATGATGCCCGGACTAGGCTCAGCAGGTCCCTCGACTCCTTGACGATGGCGGAGATGACGGCCCTTGTTTACAAACAAGAGCCGTTATTTAAGGTTATGGTTAAGTCGTTTCTGCATACAATGCAGTGCGACTTCTATGACTTTGTCATCGCAAGGCGTAATTGCAGGAAGCATGTTCTGGCGGAGGCCACGATCCGCCACGAACCCAACAAACTTATCGCCTCATCCATATGGGGCACAGACCTCTTCCCCACTCCTGTCGTGAATGAGGTTCTGTATGAGGCCTCTAAGGTTAACCTGAGCTTGAGGGTCAGGTGGGGTCTAGTTGCGAAACGAAAACCCGAATCCACCGGATCCAACCACAGGCAGAAAAAGAAGCCTAGGAAGTTCCAGTCCTTCCAGGCACCTCAGCAAGCTCTGGTCCAAACAGTACAGGTACCTCAAGTACCGCAACAGGCTGTGTCAAAGACACAACCACAACAGCAGTATGTGCTTCTGACGCAACCTCCACAACAGCCCCAGCCATCAACCTCCTTCGCTGTCTCGCCGGCCTATAACGCGGCTTTTGAGGCTCAGTCCTTTCAACCGTTCAATAGGTTCGCCAGAGGTAGCTGGGCCAGAGGTGCCTTCCAAGGCCAAAGAGGAGCCAGAAGGGCTGCCAACAGGGGCAGGGGTTTCCGAGGAGCACGTGGAGGCCGCCCATCGGCAAACCAGCAGTGAGACTCCCAAGGTAGGAGGGAGGCTGTACCTCTTCCGTCAAAGGTGGGGGTTCAGCCCTTGGGCTCAGAGCATTGTGACCAAAGGTCTGGGATGGGGTTGGCTTCAAAGTCCTCCTCCATCCAACAGCTTCTATCAAAAACCAACAGCAGAATTGATAGAGTATACCCAAGATCTTCTTCTCAAAGGTGTAATATCAAGGGTCAAGAATTTAAAGTTTCAAGTGTTGAAGAATTATTTTATATTCTAATTCTGTAGAAAATTTATAAAATTGTGTATATATACATCTAAGCTCATATTTGTTTTATCCTTGAAACACCCCTTTTGCCATACAAAGCAAAATCAAAAAGAAATACTGGGAGTTTCAAGGATAATATGCTCAGTCCATAGATGGCTCTGCTGGCTGTATTTTAATATTTGCAGTTCCTGATTCCATCATCCTTGGGAAAAAATTTTCACCTACTGGTAATGAGAGAAGAGTGAGGAGGCAGATCAGCCATATTGGATAATGTTTTCTTCTAGTGAAGAAGTGCTATGAAGATGGAGTAGCACTTTATTTTAGGCCACCTCTCCTGCAATTGCTTACCACGAGTGCTACCATGAAGAGTGCAATATAAAGATTTCAGATTACATACTTCTCAACAATGGGATCTTCTGCTGCTCTTCGAATTGCATTGGGATTTTAAGGATATGGCCTACCAACCCAGTAAGTTTCCTATGATTTTGTGGCATATAGTTCAACTTTGGTTAGGGGGTTATAATATTTTAAATGAATATTAATTATCCAAGTCTTCAGTCCTAATTATAAATTTTCTATGGATTGTAAGCTCATTATAAAATTACTAGTTATTTCTAGCTTAATTCCAAATCTTTGTTTGGTGCATAGGATAGCCTAGTGGGTGTTCAGATTTGCTTAAATCGATATACCTTATAAGATTCTATTTTCCTGAGTTTGTTTTTTCATATTTAACTTCATATTACATAACTTAGGATTTTAGTGAGCCTAACTTTTTAATTTGTTACTAGGCTAGGTTACTTGTGCTTGCTGGAAGGTAGCATAGTATCATCGGCTTCAGTCACCTTCCTGGTCTTGGCAAATTTATTTAGGTACCTAGTTCAGTTATATGTAATGTTATATTGGCATATTTGCATTTGATATTGATATATTGTATACCATTCATTATTGCTTATAAAGGGACTTTAGATAAATGTTAAGTTAGGTTTTTGATGGAATTTTTTTCGTGGTTTGCAGAATCCAGAGTTTTCAAAAACAGGCAAGAGTTGAGTGGGTTCTACCACAGGCAGTCACTAGTGATTGAGGATTCCACTTCAGCCATCAGAGTTCCATTGCTTTGCCATATTTAATATTTATTCAATATAAATAAAGAATCTAATAGTTAGTTTTAAAGTTTCTTTATCCAATATTGACATTAAAGTTATTGTTACTCTGCTCTCGCTGCTCTTGTTATATTGAACATTCTGTTTTTTGTTTTTGAAATGGCGTCCAACGTGGGGCTCTGAAGGCTGTCTCAAATACTGGTGGCACTTGGGTAGCATTGTAGGAGTGGTGGTTTTATTTGGACTATTGTTATTATTGATCAGTGTACTGACTACTATAATTATTTCAAAATTTTTCTTTCATTTGTTAGGCTGCATTGACGTTTAGAATTAACTTTCGATTTTCTACAATCATGACAGACCTTAAGCTTCTTGTTATGAGTCGGAAGTACATCCGCTCTCAAGTCACTAGACAATTTAATGAAAGGCACAAATTTTCTCAGTATGATAGTTCACAGAAGTTTAATCTTGTTGAGAAACTTAAGAATTTTAAGGAAGAACTTAAAGGGTTTGATAGTAAGGTCATATCTTTGAAGTGGTCAGAGAGCGAAAATGAAGATGAAATGGAAATTGAATTTAGCTCTTGTCAGGAATATAAAGATAAAATTTCTGAAATGTTGCTGCTCTTAGAGGTTAATATTAATAGAAGCACAAGCGAAAATCGGAATGAAACTCCTCCTAGTCTTCTTAAAAGTCCAGTAGCACCTTTGCCTAAATTTAAGAGTTCTGATGATGAAAGTTTGGAATTATTCTTACAGCAGTTTGAGGAAACTACTGGAAAGTTTTCTTACACAGATTATGATAGGTTGTTGTTACTTAAACAGCAGGTTTCTGGCAAGGCTTTACTTTTGTTACTCTTTAGAAGCAGACAAACAAGGTTATTCCCATGCAAAGGAACTCTTAAAAACAGCGTTTGCCTCCATTCCAACTCAAAAGTCTAATGTGATGAAACAACTTCAAGAGCTGAAGTTAGGATATGATTCAGAACCCTTTCAGTATATTAGTAATATTAGAAAATTACAAGAAGCTGTTAAGACTTTGAAAATGGATATTGATGATGTTTTGCAGTACTTTTTCCTAAGAGGAATGAAAAACTTTCAGAAATCAACTGATACAAATTACTAACAATTCAAAGCCCACTACAAATGAAATTGTTTTCAACTTTTTTGAAGCCAATGAACGGTATCAGAATGCAAATAAACTTGATAAATTAAGTAAATGTAAACAGCCTTCTGCTGAAAGGCATCAAGATAAACCAGGAATGAGTAAAAGTTCAAACTTAGCAGCAGAGGTTAATGTTAAAAGCTCCAATCCTTTTACTACTTGCACACTTTGTAGTGATAAGGTTAATGGTGATCATCCAATCCATAATTGCCCTAATTTTACAACTGCTAAGGAAAAGATTGCTAGGTTGAGTATATTGAATGGTTGCACTAAGTGTGCAAGAATTGAGCATTTGGATAGCTCATGCCATTTTAGATTTGCCAGAAAGTGTAAACATTGTCAAGGATGGCATTTCTCCTTTCTTTGCTTGTCAGATAATCATAAAAGTTCTGAGGTCAGGGATTCGGTGCATAATACTAAAAAAGCCGTTCCTAACCCAAAGCAAAACGAGAAAGGTAAATCAAAAGATGCGCAAAATAGTACACAGAATGGGGTAGTTTGTCCAGGTAGTTCCTTTCAGAGTAATGGGGGTATAGATTCAATTTTACCCAAATTTTCTTGCACTTTGGGCCCTAGTAAAATAAGAGGATTAAAGGATTTAGGTAGCCAAGCTGATTTAATTTCTGAGTGCGCTTTAGAAGGTCAGTGTTTCAAAGTTGTTAAAGATAATTTTGACCTAGTTGTAAATGGGTTTAATGGAGCAAAATGCTATCATACAAAGATAGTTCAAATTTCTGTTAAGATTGGGGAGACAGTGCATAATGTAGAAGCTATTTGTGTCCCAGGTACTGATATAAATTTGAATTTACCTGGCCTTGGTAAAGTTGTTAAAAGTTTTAGAAATTATGGTTATAAGCTTTTAGATGAGTTTCTTGATGAAGCCAGAGAAGACATATCAAACATTCAGTTTGTCCTGGGTGCAAATTCAGCTCATTTGTCTCATGGAAAGATGGTTAGTTTTGGTCATAGTGGTCAGTCTGTGTACTATGAAACAAAATTTGGCATTATGTTAATAGGAAACATTGAGAAATTAATTGTAGATTTGAAATTTCTCCCTAGCCTGCATGATGATACTCATTTACTTTTTGGCTTGGAAGAGAATTTAGATGAGCAGGGTAAATCACTGGATAATATTAAGTTTCCTATGACTTCATGTTTCAAGTCTAGTGTTAGATGTATTGGAAGTGCAGAGGATCCTGCAATCTGTATTTTAGATCATGATGCAGGATCAGTGAGCAGGAAAATTGCAAAAAGCTTACTGATCATTATATTTTAGCGAGAATGCTCATATTATTTGCCACAAAGACAGCACTGGACTTAGATGGGGAGAGCACTGAACATAAGAAGAAATTAGTTAGGTATTTACTTAATAACACACACAGAGATGAAGAAGGCAGGTTAGTAATGCCACTTTTATGGAATGGTCGTGTTTCTCATTTGCTAGGAAAGAACACAAATTTAGCAAAGCAAATTTTGAAATCTAACCTAAAGAAATTATCAAAGAATGGTGAATTTTTTATATTAATGGATGAAAACATAGACTCAGGCAGCTCAAAACTTAATTGAAAGAATTGATAATTTGGATAAGTTTTGTGAAGAACACCCAGAGTACAGTTTTTTGCCGCACATGGGAATATTCAAGTTAGACCGCAGTACTACCAAATGCCGAATAGTTTTTCTCTCTAATTTGTGTGAAAAACAAAGTAATGGCTCCCCCTCTATTAGCCACAATCAGGCAATGTGGGCTGGTCCTTGTATTAATCAGAAATTGTCTACTGCCTTGCTACTTTTAAGGTTTGATTCTCATTTATTGCGCTTTGATTTAAAGAAAGCTTTCCAGCAGATAGCATTAAATGAAACTGATCAAAGTAAATTATTATTCTTTTGGTTTAAAAATGTAAGTAAAGGAGATTTTACCATTATAGCATACAAGAATCTTCGTCTAAGTTTTGGACTAAGGTGTAGTCCAACAATATTGATGATTGGTTTGTACAAAATATTGATGCTAGACACAGAAGGTGATTTGGACAACTTAAAGGAATTGAAGAAACTTATTTACTCTTTGATTTACATGGATAATGCTGCGTTCACTGCAAATGATTCTGAAAGCTTACACTGGGGTTTTGATAACTTGAATAACCTTTTTAATACATATAAATTTGAATTACAACAATTCGTTACCAATGATGTTATGCTCCAAGAAAAATTAGATAAGAATTTGGATGAAGTCACTCCTGATGTAGTAAAATTATTTGGTTTGAAGTGGAACAATAACAGATTGTATTTCTTCTCCTAAACTTGAGCTAGACTCTAAAGCAAACACTAAGAGACTGATATTGAAAAGCATTGCTTCAAATTTCGATCCATATAATTTCAATGGATCTATGTTAAACAGAGCTCGTTTATTTATGCATGAACTACAATTAAACACTTCTCTAGGATGGGATACAGAATAGTCCATTGAGCAACAACGAGCATGGCGTAACATAGACAAACAAGTTAACATGACTCCTCCAATTGAGGTACCTAGATTTGTCGGGGAGAGAAATGGGTCATATCGTTTAATTGCATTTACTGACAGCAGTAAAATAATCTATGGGACAACAATTTTTATTCAGTGCATAGAAACTAAGCAAGTCAGTTTTGTTCTAGCAAAGAATCGCTTGGTTAACAAGCAGTTAGAAAGCAAAAGTATTCCATCTCTAGAATTCCAAGGGATAGTTTTGGGAACAGAAACATTAGTGGATTTGAGTAAGGATTTGGCAGGTCCTCAGTGCCCTAAACCTATTAGTTGTAGAATCAGTACTGTATACAGATAGCATTGTTTCACTGAGCTGGATTAATTCTTATGTGAACAAATTAGATAAAATGAATAAAAGTGTCTTTATCATGAATCGTTTGGATCACATTCAAAGGACTTGTGAAAATAACCCAGTTAGATTTAGTTTTGTCAGTGGTATCTTGAACCCTGCAGATTGCATAACCAGGCCTATGTCGTACAAACAGCTTTTAAAAACTAATTATTTTACTGGCCCAGAATTTTTAAGATCTGATAGGGTGAAACTGAGCAGTAAAGCTGACACATTTGATATAGTGTACCTAATCCAAAATTTAATCCATTGAATGGAAATCCTTCTCAATTTCTGCATCTAAATTAAGTGAATCACAAGTCTTTAGCAGAATGAAAACCCTGAACATTTCTATCCTCCTGGCAAAAGTGTTCCAGTTTCTCTAAGCTTGTTAGAATTCACAAGTATGTTCTTAAAATTCATTGCTTTGCTCAAAAGAAAGCAAAACAAAATCAGTTTCTTTTACCTTTGGTGATGCATCCTCCTTTCATTTGGAAGCTACTAGGCATATCCCATAAAAAAAAGGGAAATGATCAGAGAATCTGGTATGGTGAAGTTTTCCAGTATTTAGAAAGCAGAAATAAGAGCGTAAAGGATATTCCTAGTATAATTGCTCAACTTAACGTATACATGGATGACCATGGACTCTTGAGAATTAGAAGTAAAATGCCTAAATGGAGAAAAGGTACTTGTGTCAATTTTCCTATGTTACTTCACAAACACAGTAAGTTAACTATGTTAGTAATAAAAGATTTTCATGAGAAATTCTCACATGCTGGTGTTTATTCCCTTTTGTCAGAGATGAGAAAAAAGTTTTGGATTCCACATTACTTTTCAGTAGTAAAAAAGGTCCTTAAAGAATGTCATTTGTAAGAGATTCGAAGAGAGAACGGTTAAGGTCAATCAAAGTGCCTATCGCGATTTTAGGATTGACCCTCCCTCTATACCATTCAGGTATATTTTTATTGATCATTTTGGACTGTATAATGTTAAGCTTAATGGTAAAAAGAGCAAAGTTTGGATTCTATGTTTGACTTCTCTGGTCTAGAGCAATTAATTTAAAAATTTGTTTAGATCTCACTACAAAAGAATTTTTAAGAGCTTTTCAACTGCATTCATATCAGTATGGAATCCCTCAACTAGTATTGTCAGATCTTGGATTTCAGTTGGTAGCTGGAGCTAATGTGGTCACTAATTTCCTGGGTGATCCTGAGAGTCAGGCATATTTTGAAGAAAATGGTGTAAAGTCATTTCAGTTTCAGCAGTATCCAAAGGGATGTAATAAATTAGGAGGACTTGTTAAGACTTGTTAAAATGAGTAAGCGTTTAATCCATGGAGCATTAAGAAATAATGTGTTAGACTTCCGTGATTTTGAGTTTTTTGTAGAGCAAACCGTACACTTAGTTAACAGGCGCCCTATTGCCTTCAAAGAAGGGTTGAGAGGGAGAGTATCCAGCAGAAGTGCCCTGATGCAATTACACCAGAAATATTAATTCATGGACATGAATTGCTGTCTATTAACATTATTCCTGACTTGCAGGGCAATCCAGATGAAGATCTGAACTGGATAGCAGATGATCATGTTAGCAAAGTTTTAGACAAGTATCAAAAACTTAGAAATGTGAGGTCTCGACTTATTAACATTTATAATTCAGAATTTATAGCACACTTAGTGTCACAAGCTACAGACGAAAGGAGTAGATATAAACCAGTGACACATAAAAGAAAAGAATTTCAAGTAGGTTGGATAATTGTTTCTGTTGAAAAGAACCCGCACGATGGAAACCTTTCCAAATTACCCAAAATGGGTTTGATTGTTAAAAAAGTAAAATTAAATGACTTGGATGAAGTAACTGCACTAGCTTCTCGTGAAACTGTAAGACGGCATGTTACTTCAGTAATACCTCTCTTAAGCCCTGTGACTAATGAGACTGAAGAAAAGGAAGATATTAAAGAGGACAGTAGTACACATCAAAGAAAAAAGAGAAAGGCTGCTGTCATTAGTGAGGCAAGAACTAGAGATACGTTGAGAAATTAGTATGCAGTATATGTTTGGGTGTTGGTAAATTTTATTTCTTCCCCTTAGAATGTTACTCAATTTTGTAACATTACCTTTACCATTCGAATTTTGACTAAATTCGAATCCCCCCTTTGGAGTGTTGAATTATTTTATATTCTAATTCTGTAGAAAATTTATAAAATTGTGTAAATATATATATATTTAAGTTCATATTTGTTTTATCCTTGAAACCCCCCTTTTTCCATACAAAGCAAAATCAAAAAGAAATACTGGGAGTTTCAAGGATATGCTCAGTCCATAGATGGCTCTGCTGGCTGTATTTTAATATTTGCAGTTCCTGATTCCATCATCCTTGGGAAAAAATTTTCACCTACTGGTAATGAGAGAAGAGTGAGGAGGCAGATCAGTCATATTGGATAATGTTTTCTTCTAGTGAAGAAGTGCTATGAAGATGAGTAGCACTTTATTTTAGGCCACCTCTCCTGCAATTGCTTACCACGAGTGCTACCATGAAGAGTGCAATATAAAGATTTCAGATTACATACTTCTCAACAATGGGATCTTCTGCTGCTCTTCGAATTGCATTGGGATTTTAAGGATATGGCCTACCAACCCAGTAAGTTTCCTATGATTTTGTGGCATATGGTTCAACTTTGGTTAGGGGGTTATAATATTTTAAATGAATATTAATTATCCAAGTCTTCAGCCCTAATTATAAATTTTCTATGGATTGTAAGCTCATTATAAAATTACTAGTGTTATTTCTAGCTTAATTCCAAATCTTTGTTTGGTGCATAGGATAGCCTAGTGGGTGTTCAGATTTGCTTAAATCGATATACCTTATACAATTCTATTTTCCTGAGTTTTTTTCATATTTAACTTAATATTACATAACTTAGGATTTTAGTGAGCCTAACTTTTTAATTTGTTACTAGGCTAGGTTACTTGTGCTTGCTGGAAGGTAGCCTAGTATCATCGGCTTCAGTCACCTTCCTGGTCTTGGCAAATTTATTTAGGTACCTAGTTCAGTTATATGTAATGTTATATTGGCATATTTGCATTTGATATTGATATATTGTATACCATTCATTATTGCTTATAAAGGGACTTTAGATAAATGTTAAGTTAGGTTTTTGATGGAATTTTTTTCGTGGTTTGCAGAATCCAGAGTTTTCAAAAACAGGCAAGAGTTGAGTGGGTTCTACCACAGGCAGTCACTAGTGATTGAGGATTCCACTTCAGCCATCAGAGTTCCATTGCTTTGCCATATTTAATATTTATTCAATATAAATAAAGAATCTAATATTGTTAGTTTTAAAGTTTCTTTATCCAATATTGACATTAAAGTTATTGTTACTCTGCTCTCGCTGCTCTTGTTATATATTGAACATTCTGTTTTTTGTTTTTGAAATCAAGGACGCTTGTTCAGCGTGCCAAAGAAAGGCTCAGAAAAGCGAAGAATTATCCTAGACTTGTCCCATCTAAACTCATTCATTCTTTGCGACAAGTTCAGGATGCTGACCATTTTGCAGGTACGGACCTTACTTCCCCGTGGGGCCGTCACAACCTCTATAGATCTTACAGATGCCTAATATCATGTTCCAATAGCCAGACACTAGGCTTCAAACTGGGAAGGATGGCTCACTCCTTCAAGGTGATGCCATTCGGGCTCAACATTGCACCCAGAATTTTCACAAAGTTGGCGGAAGCAGTCGTCCATGAATTGAGGACGAAAGGAATAATGTTAGTGGCCTATCTAGACGATTGGCTTATATGGGCAAGGAACCCCGAGGAATGCCAAAAAGCGACGGTCAAAGTAATCAAATTCCTGGAACACTTAAGGTTCCAAATAAACAGGACCAAGTCCAGGCTAACACCGGAATCACGCTTCCAATGGTTAGGCCTACAGTGGGACTTGGGATCCCATACTCTATCAATCCTGCCATTGAAAAGAAAAGAAATAGCCAAGTCCACAAGGCAGTTTCTCAAACACGTCCAGACTTCTCGGAGGAACCAACAGAGGATCTTAGGCTCACTCCAATTTGCTTCAGTCACGGACATCCTTCTGAAAGCCAGGCTGAAGGACACAAACAGGGTCTGGCGTTAAAGAGCAAACTGCAGGTCTCGGGACAAACTAGCTTCCATCCCGGCGATTCTACGGAAACGTCTCCGCCCATGGACGGAGGTCAAGAACTTATCAAGAGCAGTACCTCTCCAGTTTCCCTCACCATCATTAGTGATCCACACGGACGCTTCACTAAGCGGGTGGGGCGGGTACTCACAGTACAAAAAGGTCCAGGAAGCCATGGCAGTATTTCTCACTCTGAAGAGGCTCCGGGCCCCCAAGAAAATACATGTCAAGCTAGTTCTAGACAGCGCAGTAGAAGTCCACTGCATAAACAGGGGCGGATCCAAGTCAAGTCACCTGAATCATGTACTGATAGCCATATTTACCTTGGCAGACAAGAACAAATGGCACCTGTCAGCCACCCACCTAGCCGGGGTAAGGAACGTGGTAGCAGATGCTCTGTCACGCTCTGCCCTGCTGGAGTCGGAGTGGACCTTAGACAAGGAGTCATTCAAATGGATCTGTCACTAGGTCCCGGGGCTTCAGGTAGATCTCTTCGCCACGGAGTCAAATCATCAACTCCCTTGCTATGTGGCTCCCAACCTGGACCCTCTGGCCAATGCCACGGACGCTATGGCTCTGGATTGGAACATGTGGAAGAAGATTTATCTGTTTCCTCCAGTGAATCTTCTTCTGAAAGTACTGGACAAGCTCAGAGCGTTCAAAGGACGCGTTGCTTTAGTAGCCCCCAATTGGCCCAAAAGCAATTGTTTTCCCCTACTCCTAGAATTGGGACTCCGGCCTCAACAGATTCCCTATCCCAAACTGACTCAGTTAGTACAAACGCGGACTGTCCGCTTCCTCAAGAATTCAGAAACCCCTAACTTTATGGATTTTATGTAGTTTGCAGCACAAAAGGAATGCTAACATCGATCCCCAAAACATCAAATTCTTAGAATCTGATAAAAGGGAATCCACATTGCGTCAGTATGACTCAGCCGTTAAGAAACTGGCTTTGTTCCTCAAGGGTTCAAACGCACAAACCATGACCACAAATTTGGTCATAACTTTCTTCAGGACATTGTTCGAGATGGGGCTAGCAGCAAGCACAATTACTACTACCAAATTGACTCTTAAAAAGATCTTCCAATTTGGTTTTAGTATAGATCTGACTGGTTCTTATTTCTCTTCTATTCCAAAGGCTTGCGCTAGACTCAAACCCTCTGAGAGACCTAGGTCAGTCTCATGGTTTTTAAATGATGTCCTTAAATTGGCCTCACAAATCGATAATGACTCTTGAATATATAGCTCTTTTAAGGAAAACTTTATTCCTAATAAGTTTGGCCTCAGGAGCTAGAATTTCAGAACTGTCGGCTCTTTCAAGGGATCCAAGTCTCGTTGAAATTCCTTCCCTCAGGAGAACTTCTCCTTTCTCCAGATCGTCAATTTTTAGCCAAAAGCAAAGATCCACAAGAAAGATGGGCCCCTTGGAAAATCATACCACTTCCACAGGACCAGTCACTGTGTCCAGTCACCTCCCTAAAAGCCTACTTGAGTAGGACTACCCTGATATCCTCAGGCCCATTATTTGTTAGGGAAAAAGGTGGTACAATTTCCTTTAAAATTATTAGGCAACAAATTTTGTATTTCATAAAACAGGCCAACCCGGAGTCTTCCCCTAGGGCTCATGATGTTAGGGCAGTTGCCACCTCCATCAATTACTTTCAACATATGAACTTTGACGATCTTAAGAAATACACAGGCTGGAAATCTCCGACAGTATTTAAACGCCACTATTTGAAGTCTTTAGAAGCCCTTAAATTCTCTGCAGTGGCAGCTGGAAACTCAGTTTCCCCTGACACTGCTTGATATATACTTTCTTTACCTTATCTCTGTAGCTCTTTCTCTTCTGCCTGCCTCACTAGCACCCTTACTTAGCTCGGTGGTCTCTGTATATTTTACCTTGGATGTAGTTGTACATATAACGAATATTGTTGCTTTATGTTTGGGCTTAGTTCCCTTGTTTGTTTTACATATCCTTACCAGATCTGTTGCTATGGTTTTGTAATCTTATCATTAAGTTACTTTAAGGTCTATTAAAATGCATTATTTCTGTATGTTTTTATCACTTTGTTGTAATCTTAAGTTCTATATTATAGCAACTAACCTTACTTGTTTTAATTTACCTATTTTTACAGTATTTATGCATAACTTTCCAAGCTTGGTGGGGCCAATTCTCTGGCACTATTTCACGGAGCGACACAGGCTGAGCCCAGAAAAGGGATTTTGATGGAGGAAAAATCTATTTCTGGGCAATGACCTGTGTCGCCCAGTGAAATCCCACCCTCTTTTTCACATTCCTCACCCTGTCTGGCCCAAGCTTGGGTGCTATCTTCAGGAATGACGCCAGAGACGCTCACTGTAGTAGTAGCGGGTAGCGAGGCCTTAGTTCGGCTCCTCTGTAGATGGGGGATTTTGGTGGAGGAAGAAGCTAATTGGCAAGGGACCTCTGGTAGTGGTTTCCAATCGCTCTTTTATTATACCGACACCTTTAGTAAAAGGTGAGCGAGCCAGAATATTCTGGCACTATCGTTTCTCTTTTTTCTCTGGTATATATAGCAATATTTATTCCTTAGAAATGAGGATCAAGGATTCATTTCACTGGGCGACACAGGTCATTGCCCAGAAATAGATTTTTCCTACATCAAAATCCTTTTTCTCACTGTTTTCTGTATGTAAAACTGTTTATTCCTTATAAAATATTTTTTATCGGCACCGTTAACCAGAAATCTGTGCATTATGGTGCTGAAAATTAGTTAGACAAGCACCATAAAACCAGCTCACTGATAACTGAGTCCTCCAATGACCAGGGACTGCCTGTATAATTGTATTTACATTATTCCTCAGATTTTGTAAATTTTGGACTTGGTCAGACATTCTGGAATGGCTTATGTACAAAAACTGAGGTTACATTGTGTATTGCAGACCAGAAAAAGTAAATGGCATCTTGGTCCATTTCTGGTTGTATGTAAACAATATAACAGCACATACGTATATGCACATAGCCATAGCTACTTCTACTTGCGAGTGCCCTCTTGGCCTGGGTCCATTTATACTCAATCTCGTGTTATTGTGTATTATTAAGAGACAATACCTGACCACAAGACCAGCTAAAAGAGAATTTTTTGACATTAGTTTGGTCACCATGGACCTCTGGTTAGACCAATGGAAAGGGTAACTCCTTGAGGACAAGACATGGACTACACTAAAAAAAAAATTTCCCAATTTTGACAATGAATTTCTAATAAAGACAACAAATTTCATATTCTATACACTGACTTCCTGAAAGCCAGGATGTGTGCGGGAAACAACAGGGTACTCGGGATTCTCTTTTGGATAATGTTTGCTAATTTACAATGGTCCAGATGCTAGTAAAATATGAGTCTACTTATTCAGTGTTTATTGTTCATCATTACTTTTTCACTTCTATTCTGTTATTGATTCTAAGGTGAATTTTAATCCCTGCTTTCTAGGGATGTTTTTTCATTCCAATGATCTGTCTCCCTTCAATCAGCTAACTTCATTCTGCCCTCACTCCACAAACAATATGCAAATCAATTTGTAGAAAACAAAATAAAAAAACTATTGCAAAAATCTTATTTATTAATAAACTTAATAAAACATTCCTGCTAGTTTTCAGATGTATGCAAGATTTGAAGGCCCTGACAAAAAGTAGATTTGTAAGCTTACGAAAAAAAATCAGGAGTAATGAAATGAGAAAAAATAAGGAAACTTATCAAATTACTGAACAAACTACAAAGAAAATAGGGTCACATTACCATCCCTTTATTTAACACATTCTTCAGTAACGGAATATGACAAGCTCTGAGGTCACGGATACAGGTAATATCCCTCCGATGAATAATAGCTTGCAAGTACAAGTTCTCCACCTGCTCTCCTGTCCACTTCAAATCAGGTACAAGAATAAAGCCATTTTCTGGATCTGTATCTTCATATACAATTCTCTCCACTTCTTGCTTGTGTTCAAGTATGTTATAGATCCACTGAAAATACATTAACAAAACTTGTAGTGCTTAGAATAACCAGACTAAGTACGATAAATATTCTGTAATTACAACTGGTTCCTCTAAGCATTTAGACTTAACTATTCTATACAGAAAATAATTTTATTTGTACAACTATTCTATACAGAAAATAATTTTATTTGTACAAATGCAACAATAAGTTATTCAGTCAAAAGTTACTGTGCTATTACTACTTCATGAGCACTAAAATAGATGTGACACATATTTAAAATATCACAATTTGTCGTAAATTGTATTTTTCCTAACTATACAAACCTGAGGTCCTTTACAGATATGCCCACCTCATGCCATCCCTCAATCTGAACCTGGGCTGAAAGGCAAAGTGAAGTGTTTACATCCGGGCAGGCTAGCCTGCCCCACAGTAGTTACTGCCTAACCACCTTGTTCAAGATTCAACGGCTGTAATTCAAGCTACGCCATAAGTGCATTCCTTATGTTAAAGGACCTCAGGTTTGTATAGTTAGGAAAAATACAATTTACGACAAATTGTGATTTGTTCCGACACGTGATACAAACCCTGGGTCCTTTAACATAAGGAAGACTCTCTGATTGGTGGGAGGAATCTGAGTGAGCCTCTAGAACTGACTGGAGTTCTGCGCACCTAGGCTACTCCTCCTGGTCGTAAGAGCGAGGAGGAGTGCCCTGCTGCCTCTGACAACTTGATCGGAGTATAGGAGCTGCATGATCAAGAGTCAGACTTCTGGGCTTTTTCGAAATGAGTGAGGAATCGTGACTCATCTGAAAAAGGGCTGTGAAGAATATTGGCATCGGAGACATAAATGCAAAGTTCTGGGAAGGGTTTGCATTATCGTCAGTCTCCTTCCTCCCCTTGCTAGAGGAAGGAGAGTGATTGCTTCTATGATTCTGATAAGAAACATAAAAAGGATGCTCTATGTGTAAACTTACCGCATCAATTGTCCGACCAGCCAGTGTGAGTTCGAGTCCTATCCTCAACCCGAAAGTCGAGAAATGGAGAGATGAGGCGTGGAGGGGGGAGAGCCAGTCACTCTCGCATCCTTCTTATCTCTACAACTGCACACCATGGATGAGATGCAACTTGTCCTCTTGAAAGAGCTGGGTAAGCAAACACATCTTGCAAGCATCCACCACTGGTCCAGGGAAATAAGGTTCCAAGGACCTGTGGGCAGTCCCGAAGGGAAAGAAAGATATGGTTACAATGACCCATCCATCTTCCTGTCCGAGATATTCTTCAGAGTGATGTCCAGTACCCATCTACTGGTCTATCCATCTGCAGCGAAGTCTCTCGCGGTCTCGTATCCCACTACAGTGAAGTCTCTCACAGTCTCATATCCCACTGCGGCGAAGTCTCTCACGGTCTCGTCGTCTCCGTAGTGGATAAAGACACAGACACTCCATGGTGGGTGTCAATAGTTATGGGTACCAGAACATGCCAATAGGACGAAGTAATGACTGATCTGAATCAACCGATACAAAGTCCACAGTGTAGCTCGTGACTGTCTCGGACGCTTCGACATCTGCCGACTGACTGCGTTCAGTTGTGTGAGGCGAGTCGTCCATGCATCCAAGGCGTAGTCACGTGACTCTCGCCTTTTGAGGGGTTATGCCAAGAGACCATACAAATCGTCTATCTTGTTGCCACCAATGCTGGAAGGCGAGATGATGATTCTCTCAAGGCATGTGCCCAACAGACGAAAGTCAATTGCCTTCTAGAGACCGAGGTCCCTGATGGCAAGACAGAAGTTCTCTTAGTAGTTGAATCTCAACTAAGGAGAAACAATACTATGTGCCGCTGAAGACGAAGGTGATAGGTGAATGCAGGCCTACATCTTCACAGCTGAATCGAGAGAAGTTAACTCTCAAGATTCTGAACGTAGAAAAGTCCCTGTTGTTTTACAGAGGACTGAAAACGCTAAACCGCTACTTCATTGCTGTTCGGTGAGAAGTCGGAGTTGCAATGAATGCGGAGCACTTTTTCGTAATGAAACACAGGGATTGTACTGCCTGAAGAACTGCTTCTCATGGGCTGGATCAGGGAGGACATCTTCTTCTTCCCAGCTTTATCAAGGGAGGACATCTATATACTTGAAGTAGAGCTGGCAGGGCGGGGAACAAGCGATGTCTTCCATTATACATCTACAATTCGGGGTGGACAAAGAACAATTGCACACCTACGAATACGACGAATACGAGATATATTTAAAAGACAAACTCAGATGTCTGAAGAAATCTTTCCGCGTCATCGCAGCGGCAGGTGCGATGCAGCGGGAGACTAGGCTACAGATTTCTGTTACCATGCAGTAAACAGAAAGATGATAGTGAGTCTAGTGAGATATCTCTGTCTGAAAATTCTCGCGTCAAAGGCGATGCATTAGAGATGGTCATCCACGTATGCGAGAATTCCAGGCAACCAGAGACCTAAGTCTGTAATTGCTGGGCAGAGATTCAATTCGGTAGTCAATCATTGCAAAGGAGAGAGACAAGATCCGACCGTACTATCTCGGAGAGCCAGCTGGTACTCGGCTGCGGCAGGCAGGGCTGACAGGCAGCCCATACACCGCTAGCTCTCCCCCACTCGTCATCCTGAGTTGCCAGGTAATCCATTCCAAGAAGGAATGCGTTCTGCTAGAACCTTCGAGCGGAAAAAAAATACGCTCGAGCATTTTCATTTAATTGAAACGGATTTCGGTGCATGCAAACGCTGTGGTGGTGTTGTAACAATACCACAAGTATCTCAAAATCAAAACTGTAACTCCTGGGAGGTTTGCAGGGCAGTCCCGAGTTGCAGTTCAATTAAGAAGATACTCTTTGTCTCAGTCACAACACGTAGAGTTAACTATGGTATGTACCTACACCTCGGACAATTCAACTGATAACAGAAGCATGTCGCGAGGGAAATTTACGTAGTATATTTGTAGGTTCCTGTACATAGACCTCCATCCTAAATTCTCTTCCATTTGAGGAACAAGAATAAGGACTGGAAGACAACACCCCTCATTCTCTAATGAAGAGAGCGAAGGTGAAGTTTTCCCGAAGGAAGACTTCTACAGTGATAACAGGATACCGAAGACGATAGTTCAAGCCGAACTGGATGTTCCCACCCGTTCTTCTCTATCTCAGGGTTGGCCACCCACTGAAGCGATGGACCATCAGGTCCATCCAGGCTGAGCCCCTCCCGAGATATTCTTCCTTCAGCAGCAGTACTTCCCTCGAACGCTAGAAATTCCAGGAATTCGAGCATTCGGCGAGATTCCCGATTATTGTAGAAACAATTATCTGGGATTCTCGTCTCGCCCACTCTGAACCGTGGTTTCGCCCAAGTGTTTGCAGATCGTAGAAGACCAGAACACTCGGAGAGTGCTAGAAACTCCAAAGAATTCTAAGCGCTCGGCAAAACCCCACCCGAATTTGTCAGACGATCATCGGGTGGTGGTCCTCCTGATTCCCGTAGAAATCGAGGATAGGGCAAGATCCTTCCTCAACGATGGGGACTTACGTCCGGTAGAACCCGAAGGTCCCTCCAGGAACGCAGTCCCCGACATGGAATCCTACGGAGAATGCTCTGCAGGATCCCTCCCCTTCCCATCGCAGTCATAGGGAAAGACGGAATGGGAGAGGAAGATTGGACACTCGCTCGCCTTCCCAGCGGAACTAGCAGTCGGAGAAGCGAGTACGGGCAGCCATCACCATGCGGTGATGGCCGCTCAGAGTCTAGGAAAACGTTACCATCTGGAGAAAACGTTTTCCCGAGGAGGGTTACGAATTCGTACTGTAGGCTAAATGTCTGCCGCCACCATGACCGTCGTCTGGGTGGGGCTGAGCGAGCACCTGACAGGAGAGAGCCGATACCATCCTCAGACGCGTCCCAGTCCTCGTCGAGGTCGAAACCTCTCAAGAGGACCGAAGGGGGAGCCCACCCCGGTCTCTGCGTGCATGGTCCAGCAGGACTGTCACATGAACAGCGGTGATGGTCACTCCGAGAGTCTGGGAAGTGTCATCATACTTGCCAGCCCCCCACGATCTCCTCCAACCACTTGAGCGAGGATCTGTTGGTCCCAAGACCGAACTAGGGTCGTGGCCGGACCTTAAGAAGTGCATTCATCACCATCACTCCTGTTCCCCTCGTTCCTCCCAGTGTAGCCTGAGGAGGTTGAAGGGACAGGTGAGGGAAACCTGATGCTCCTACCCTGCCTACTAGCAGAACCAGTAGGCTGGGAGGACTACAGACGATCACCAACCCACGGTGGCGATCAAGCTGCAGGTCTGGACCAACGGTCTTCTTGCAGAGAAGCGCTAGACCAAGGAACAGAGCATTGGTCTCTTGCTTCAGGGGAGCTGCTACAAGCGCTCCTCCCCTGCCTACCAACAAAACCGGTAGGCTGGGAGAACTGTAGGCGATCACCAACCCACAGTGACGATCGAGCTGCTAGTCTGGACCAGCGGTCTTCTTGCGGAGAAGCACTGGATTAAGGACAAAGCATCAGTCTCTTGCGTCAGGAGAGCTGCTACGAGCGCTACTCCCCTGCCTACCAGCAGAACCGGTGGGCTGGGAGGACTGCAGGCGATCACCAACCACGGTGGCTGTCGAACTGCAGGTCTGGACCAGCGGTCTCCTTCTTGAGAATCGCTGGACCGAGGACGGTAGTGTTGGTCTCGTGCGTCGGGAGCTGCTACCAGTCATGCGAGCCGTCCGGTCCAGGTGGGAGCGACGGTCAGGTTTCTGGTAGTGTCCACTAACGCTGTGAGAGCGAGCACAGTCCTCTTGACGCTCCCAGGCGAGACTGAAGCAGGTCCAGGCGAAGCTGGCCCAGGCGAGGTTGAACAAGGTCCAGGCGAGGCTGGACCCGGTGGCCAGGGAGGGAGCCTCTTCCCAGCCTCGCCATGTGAACGGTCTGGTGGGAACGTTAGGCCAACCCTGGGAACCGGCAGACCGCCGCGAGTGATCGCTGGCCTGGCAGGAGTTACCTGAGCGACTGCCACCAGTCTTCCGCTCCGTGCCTGGCGCCAGAAGAGGAGGTAACAGTGTTAGCCGGTGCCCCTACGGTCCCCGTCTTCTTCTTCCTTACTGAAGGAGAGATGGGCCCCATTCCCGAAGGAACAGAAGGACCAGCAGAAGCCCCAACTGTCCCACTGGAGTGGGACAGACCCTTAGAGGTCTCTGAGCAAGACTTCTAAGGGGGGGGAGGAGACTACCTTCTTCTTCTTCGGCTAGGGGGCCTCGGAAGTAGAAGAGGAAGAGGCAGCAGAAGACGACGACGACATTTTCCTCTTCTTCCTTGACTTCCTCTTCGCCAATTCCCTCAGGACAACCGACAGGTCCTCCATCCAGGACGGAGTTGGGGCAGTTGTGGTAGCAGCACGGCCCAACTGCACCTGTCTGGAGGGACCTGCAGGAGCAGCATTGGAGAGAACGCTTCCTCGAGGAGGGTTACGAAACTCTTACCTGGCAGGTGAAGCATCTGCCACCCCCGAGACTGGTCAGTCGCGCAAACGCGACCGTTGTCTGGGTGGGGCTGAGCGTCCACCTGACAGGCGACAGCCGATACCGTCCTCCGACTCTTTCAAGTCCTCGTTGAGGCCGAAACCTCTCTGAAAGTAAGAAATTAATTAAAAGAGGGCTGGATGGCCCGCCTCCACCGGTCTCTGCGTGCATGGACCCGCGGGAATGTCACGTCAACCCTGGGTACTGGACAATCGCTGCGAGAGCGATCGCCTGTCTGGTGAGAGTCACCCAAGCAACTCTTACCATCTTCGGCTCCGTGCCTGGGTTCTGACACGGTGAGCATACTCAGCAGTCTGGACCTTGGCTGCACGGTCACCCATAGGTGACCATACACTCGGTAACGCTCGCAAGCAGGCGGCCGAGATGGTTCATGGTCTGGAGGTGGAACCTCCGGAACCGGGAGAGGAGATACCAGCGGTGGCCGGTACCTCCATGGTCCCCGTCTGCTTCCTCCTCGTGGAAGGAGAGACAGGCCCTGTTCCTGGAGGAACGGCCTCCGAGGACCAGCAAAAGACCCACCTGTCTCACCGGAGCAAGACAGACCCTTAGAAGTCCCGTGACAAGACTTCTTAAGGGGGGAGACCACCTTCTCTTTTACGGCAAAGCCTTAAAAGTCGAAGGGGAGGAGGCATGAAGATATGATGATCTCGAAGAGGAGGCTGACGACACTTAACGAGCTCTCTTCCTCTTCGGTTCCTCCGAATTCTGCCAGACTTCTACCATCAGGAGTAGATAAACCTCATAGGGCACCGCGACAGCTTCGTCCAGTGGCATAACTCCCGGGAAGCAGTGATAATGAATATGATTATCAGCAGGGGATCAGTACACACACTTGAGGATCGGTACACAACATGCTACGAGTCATAGGTATAACTCCAAGGTTAGGATAACCAATACAAAGAGCATCCAACCAATACTGCTGAAAACACAATCACCACTAGTCTGTAAAAATATGAAAAAATATTAAAGTACAGTGGTACCTCGAGATATGAAATTAATCCGTTCTGAGGCGACCTTCGTATCATGAGTTTTTCGTATCTTGGACCGCATTTTACATGTAAAATGGCTAATCAGTTCCAAGCCCTCCAAAAACACCCCAGTAAATTTCATAATAAAGCTAAATTGACCTATAAACAATGAAATACTACAACAATTTGGACCATTCAATACCTAACTTAATAATGTACTGCTAATTACCTGTAAATAAACTGTATTGGTGTACATGGTATACGAGAAATACTGTATGTATGTAGTAAAATGTAGAAGCTTACCTTTTGAGTGAGGCTATCTCCGAAAGTGGCAACAGAGGAGGACGACAAATTACAGATACATACGTACGTACACTTATCTTTACAAAACACATGAAAAAATGTAAGGAAAACATACATAAACTAAAATTTACGAAACACATTAACAAAACTGTAGCACTTAACTTTACAAAAAACTAAAATTAAACATTTTTTATTTTTTTTTTTATTTTTAAATTTTTTTTTTTTTACTTTTTTATACTTTACATACTTTTTTTTTTTTTTTAAACAAAATTTCAACTTCATCACCACTTTCAACTTTCTGTTTCGTAGTATCACTTGGTTCTTCCTTTTTGCTTACTCCTGCTAATACTAAAGGCCTCTTTAAAAAATAACTATCCAAGGAAGATTGCTTCTGCCTACTTTTCACAATGTTCCTGAAATGACTCAGGCAAACGTCATCAAACTGCGCAAGCATACGACCTGTGTGAGCCTTTTCGGGGTGTCTTTTTTCTATAAATGATTGCACTTTATGAAAAGTGGCTAGAACATCCTTAATTTCTGCCATTGTCATAAGGTCGTCCTCCTCCTCCTCGCCGCTGCTAGAGAACTCCTCTTGAACGACATTATGTTGCATGGCCTCCAACTCCTTCAGGTCATCCGTCGTAAGCTCCTCTTGGTGCTCCTCAAGAAGGTCGTTGATGTCGTCCTCGTAGACGACCAGCCCCATGGACTTGCCGAGTGCAATGATCTCGTCAAGATCTGGTTGCAAAACAATTTCAGGATCGTCAACTGTTTCTGAATCTGCAGCACCAGCTTCGCCCACGTCGAATCCCTCGAAGTCTCGGGCGGATACGGCATCAGGCCAGAGTTTCCTCCACGAGGAATTCAAGGTTCGCCTCGAAACCTCCTGCCAAGCTTGGTCAATGAGTCGGATGCATATCACAACATCAAAATGCTCCTTCCAAAATTCACGCAAGGTGAGGTTTGTGGTATCGGTGATGTCGAAACATCTCTTGAAAAGATGTTTTGTATACAGCTTCTTAAAGTTTGATATCACTTGCTGGTCCATGGGCTGGAGGAGAGGGGTGGTGTTAGGCGGAAGATAAAGAACCTTGATAAAAGAATACTCCGCTAGGATATCTTCCTCGAGGCCAGGAGGGTGGGCAGGGGCATTGTCCAACACCAGCAGACATTTCAGAGGGAGGCGCTTCTCTTCCAAGAATTTCTTCACTGTCAGGCCGAAACACAGATTTACCCACTCCGTGAACAAAAGCCTCGTTACCCAGGCTTTCGGAATAGCCCTCCACATCACTGGAAGCTTCTCCCTAAGCACTTTGTGGGCCTTGAAGGCTCGAGGAGTCTCGGAATGATAGACCAGTAGGGGCTTCACCTTGCAATCCCCACTGGTGTTTGAACAAAGTGCGAGCGTAAGCCTGTCTTTCATAGGCTTATGCCCGGGAAGCTTCTTCTCTTCCTAAGTGATTTACGTCCGACGAGGCATTTTTTTCCAAAAAAGGCCGGTCTCATCACAGTTGAAGACTTGCTGAGAACTGTAGCCTTCCTTGGTCATCATCTCGTTGAACATCTTTTTAAAATCTTCGGCCGCTTTCGTGTCCGAGCTGGCAGCCTCCCCATGCTGCACCACCGAATGGATGCCAGTCCGTTTATGGAATTTCTCAAACCACCCATGCAAAGCCTTGAACTCTGGGGTTGGTGCTGATGTCCCTTCTCCTCCGTCGTCTTCGGCCTGGGCAATCAAATCGCCAAAAATAGCGCTGGCCTTGTGGGAGATTGCCGTCTCCATTATCATATCGCCAGCGATTTCTTTGTCTTTTATCCAGACAAGAAGAAGCCTTTCCATCTCGTCGTGCACGTGGGTCCTCTTGCTGGACAAAATAGTGACGCCCTTGGAAGGTGTAGCTGCTTTGATGACATCCTTCTGCTTAAGGATGGTGCCTATTGTCGACGGATTTCGGCCGTATTCCTTGGCAATCACTCTCAATCGCATACCAGCTTCATACTTCTTGATAATCTCCATCTTTGTCTCCAAAGAGAGCATCCTCTTCTTTCCGTAAATTTCAACTTTCTTGGGACCCATGACTACTATATATTGTACGTAATTTACGTATAAGTAGAGTAAAGTTCTCACACAACACGATAAAGTACGTATACTGCAACGAAATCACTAACGAATTTACATTAATAAACGAAATCGTTAAAACGAACGAATACCGCGGGCCTACGATAACGATGCTGGGACGAGTGGTCGAGGCACGCTGCTACGTAGTAGATGCAAGATGGGAAGGATGCTGACCAATAGGAGAGAAGGATCTCATGGTGGTGACTAGCATCAGGAACCAATGGGAGAGCAGGAAGATGGTGGCGAGTTTCAAAATATTTATTGGTGGTCCAGGCAAATCTCGGACTTTACAGCAACAACCTTTCGTATCTTGAAAAATTTTTGTATGTAGAGCCGTAAAATTTTTCGTGTTAGCTTTCGTATCTCGAGTTTTTTGTAAGTTGAGCCTTTTGTATCTCGAGGTACCACTGTAATGAGGATACTCCTCATGCATCCAAGGGCACTGCCCTCCGAAGTGAGAGGAGATCCCCCAACATCAACACCACACGCCCATCCTTCTACCTTCTTCCGATAGTAAGTGAAAGGAAGAAGGAGAAGAGAAATTACTTTAACAACAAAACACGGACAAACCTTTGAAGTTCCCTTGGTAATTCCCAAGCGTAAGCATAATTTCCGGATGAATGCATGTCCCATTACAGGATCAATATCATCCTCCTCACATTAAATATATATCTCGTCCTCATGCAGGTCTGAGCCAGTGTTAAAGGGCAAAAGCATGTAAATAATATGTTGGCATACCTTAACTGCCGACTCTTAACACAAGTAGATGGGCGGTTACAAAGGCTATCACAAAAAGTGGGTTTCTATATTATTTGAAAAACAAGGACAAACCTTTGTTTGGTATTAATATCAAACACCGTATATGCATAATTATTTAAAACACAAAAAATTAACCAAAAGGATCCCACCAGGAAAAGAGATCAACGACCAGTCAGCCGGAGCTCACAAACACACATCTTCATCGGAAGACGGCCAAAAGCAAAGTGGAGTGTTTACATTCGGGCAGGTTAGTGGGGCCCCACGGTAGTTACTGCCTAACCACCTTGTTCAAGATTCAACGGCCGTAATTCCAGCTACGCCGTAAGTACATTCCTTATGTTAAAGGACCAAGGGTTTGTATTACGTGTCGGAACAAATTTTATTTACTTTGCATGTAACCAATGTAAGAATCAATACTACATAAATCACGGAAAAATCTAAGGGCTGGAAATAAAGTAGAAAATTACTCTGAAGTGTAAGGTATAATTATGTGCATGTTAAAAAAAGGAATCCCATTGTATATATACCACTTGAATGTGAAAAATGTTGGCTTTTGATGTACATAAAGCCCATTCCTGATTTGTTTTTCTAGAATACTTTAAGTATCTTCATTTTAATAATGAATGAAAAATGTGATTTTACACAAGCCATTTTTAAAAACAAAATCAACTTTTTGTATACTACCCAATCATTTACATAAATGTCTCATTTAGGAGTCTTTGAAAATCCTAGAGGCTCCAGCACTGAATAACAGTTAAAAGATGATCACCATCTACTGGCTGGTTGGCAACTGGTGCATGCACACCCTCAGATCTTTTGATTCCATGCAGGTAAGAAACTATCTTCTCATACCGTTTAGGTATGGCTGACGGAATTTGGTAAGGTTGGGTTGTGAAAAATAATCTAAATTTGATGAATCTTTTCCTGAACAACCCCCTAAAAATGAAAGGCTGTCTGTGGCTATCGGCAGGTGTTCCGTTCTCGGCGGGGTGCCGATAAGCGAAAACCCCCATTAACTGAAACTTGGTGATTTATGACATTGATAACCTGTTCATTGTGCCCGTTAGGTTTGCTATGGCGCCATACAAGCATAGCATACAGAACTCACACAAAAAAACGTAAACAAATTAAACAGAAGTTATGAATGCTAATTTATTTTTCTTTTGTGCTTTGGAGAGCTGATGGTGTGTGAAATATGGTGAGGAAGATAAAGAAAAGAAGAAATGTTATTGTTTCGAGAGGAAGTCCACTTACATAAAATAGCAAGTAACTATGTTTTTGGGGTTTATTCTCTTTTATGTCTTTTTCTACTACTTTTTTTTATTAGACTCTCTGGACTTCTGTTACACTAGAAACTAGTCTAAAGTTGTTTGTTTTTGTCTGTCTTTTAAAATGTATTTAAAGTGAGACATAGTACATTGTTGTTCAGCAGGTTATAACATAATTTGCTACACCTGTCAGGATATTTTTCAACAAAACTTTGCACATTACCCCATTTTAAACACATTTTTTTTAAATTGCAGAACTGTGAACATTCTCCTTTCTCTCCTCCTCCTCCTTTGAAAGCAATTCCTCAGCTGTGATCTGTTGCTGTTCCCTCTGAATGTCCTAAAGTTCTTCTGTGATGATCTCTGTTTTCTGCTCCTAAACATCATCACTACTGACCTCCCAAGCCCATGCACGGACTTGCCCAGAGAACAATATCCTCAAAGTCTTAAAAGTTCCTTTCCTCAACAGCATCTGGCTGCAATTTCCTCTAGGGAGAGCTCATGATCCTGTAAGAGTAATCCCCACAGGCTTTGCCAACGTCTTATGAAATGATGGGCCACCTCTGTATCAAAGCACTTCTGGAATAGCATTTCTTGAAATTAAGAGATGACCTGCTGTTTGATGGGCTGGATAAGAGGATTCATGTTAGGACCCAAGAATTTCGTAATCATTACGAAAGTTAAATCCTCCAGCAACTCATCCAATCCTGGAGGATGAGCAAGAGCATTGTCCACCACAAGCAAGGCCTTCAGGGGCAACTGATTTTCTCATGGCATTTCTTGAGACTAGGCTCATCCATTTCATAACCCACTGAATAATTACGTGTACCATAAAAATCTCTCATCTCAAGTCGAGAGAGGGGAAGAAGGAAGAGAGAGGAGAGAGCATCTCATTGTAGAGAGAGAGAGAGAGAGAGAGAGCGAGAGAGAGAGAGAGAGAGAGAAGAGAGAGAGAGAGAGAGAGAGAGAGAGAGAGAAACATATTACTTGATATATTTGACAGCTTTAGTACCTGGAGTTAGAGAGAAGACTGGGATTTCCTTCATTCTTACATAATTTTTTAAAATCTATAAGCTAAAATCTTACTAATTCACTGTAGCATTTTCTTTAATGAATTGATAGCTCTTTCCATTAATATTCATATTTGAAAATTAGTAAATCATTTATTCATCATATGAAAAACATACATCTCTGTAAGAGAGAGAGAAAATTATTATTGTTATTATGTGATATCATTTAATCTTATTAAATTTACTAATACAGTACTGATCAATATTAATATTTGAAAATTAGTAAATCATTTTTGTATCATGAAAATAACATCAAAATACACTAATTAGTCATCATTTATCGTCAGAAAACCACACGAATAGGCAAATACCCTGCAAATAATGTGTAGATATGATCCAGAGAGAAATCCGCAAATCCGTGAGTCCGCGAATCCAGAGGCCCACTGTACTGTATTGATGTAATCAACATAAGAATATTTAAAATTCTTAAATTTCTTATGTAGGCAAGTTAAAACCTCCAGGCTTTAGTAATCTCTCTCTCTCTCTCTCTCTCTCTCTCTCTCTCTCTCTCTCTCTCTCTCTCAATGAAATATGAATTATGTATCACAAATTTATATATACAAAATTATACATAATAATTCCATTAATAAATTAGTTTCTTATGACAACTAAATCATTTTCCTAAATAATTCTTTCGGTAATAAACGTCATCAGCTGATTCTCAGGGTGTAAACAAATGACAAAAATACACTTTCATTACTGCATTTTGCTTTATTTATACACAATATTACAATGTAGTACTCTAATTAGTAGAGTATATAATTTTTCATCATAATGTACTATGTATGTACTCATGAAATCCATTAAAGGAAAGATTCTCTCTCTCTCTCTCTCTCTCTCTCTCTCTCTCTCTCTCTCTCTCTCTCTCTCTCTCTCTCTCTCTCATATGTCAGTACCGTACTATCCTTTTAATTATCATAATATCAATTACCAGACTGCCTCAAGCACCCGCAGAGGAAAGACATGTTCTCATGACTGCCTAGTATCTGAGGGAAGTAGCTCATGAGGTTTTTCAAAATCTTTCCTCGATTCTAGGTCACTGGCATCGTTCTGGCCTCTTTTTTTTTTCAAAAGTGCCAGGGTAGCTAAGTTTATGTCACCCTTCTTTGTGGCAAAACTTAAAAAAAAAAGTAAATACAGTAGGGCCTTGATAATCGCAGGGGATAGAGCCCAGAACCCCCTGTGACACAAAAATACCCGTGTTATCCTGGTACCCCCCTCAAAAATTGCTAAAAACTGCCTACTTTAATAGTTAATCCACCCAAGACCACTATTCCAATGTTTATAACTGCCTACTTTAGTTCAAACACCAAATATGTACAAGACAGATTCAAAGTTATTTTACAACATTAGCCTTAAAAAAGGCATTTTGACAATGGAAAAATCTATTTCTGGGCAAGGGCCTGTGTCGCCCAGTGAAATGTCCCTTTAGCACACATTTATAAGGTATAAATAAGGGATTTTGACGAAGGAAAAATCTATTTCTGGGCAAGGGTTCAAGTCGCCCAGTGAAATAATCCTTAAGTTCATTATTTCTAGGTAAATGATACTAACATTATACCAGAGAAAAAATAAATTCAGGAGGATGTCAGAATAACTGACTCGCTCACCCTAAATAAAAAGAGGGTGTCGGTATGGTTTCTGGGGCGAGTGAGACCACTACCACGAACCTCTTGTCATTTAGAATTCTCCTTCATCAAAATCCCTCTCCCGAAGAGCTGATACATAGTCGGATTCAGCAACTACACTACTACGCTACTCAGCACGCCGACTGCAGCGCCTCTGGTGGCCATCCTTGTCGTTAGATGCCAATCTTGGGCTGCAGGGCTGGGAACAGGGGGGGATTTCACTGGGCGACACGAACCCTTGCCCAGAAATAGATTTTTCCTTCGTCAAAATCCCTTTTCTGGGCTCAGTTCGTGTCGCTTTGTGAAATAGTACCAGAGAATTAGCACAAGATTGGAAAATCAAGAAAGAGGAAGGTCTCAATAAAATGAAAGGAATAAAAAGGAAAAACTATAATTTGATTGAGAGCTTACAAGTTATCATCACTAAAGTTAACTTAAACTAATGAATATATACAGTTAACTACACTTAAACTAACTTATGATAACTTAACTAATAGAGGTGAGGTTCGGTAAGAAAAACATCAATGAAGAACGCTCTCTAAAACTATATAATACAAAGCATCTCAATATTAGTGTGCTTCTCTAGCATAAAAATAAGAGTAGCAACACTTAACCATTACATACAATATATACAATATAGTTGTGGGTGTCCCTAGCAATAAGGCTGAAGGACCAAAAGAGCATAACGGTAGGGTTAGGTGCATTATTAGTTGAGGCAGGTAGAAAGGAGACTGGATCTTGACTACAACTACTGAGCAGTGTCAGGGGAAACTATGTTTCCCGCTGCCACTGCTGGAAATTTTAGAGATTCCAAGGACTTGAGATAATGACGTTTGAAAACTGTCAGCGATTTCCAGCCGGTATACTTCCTTAAGTCATCAAAATTCATATGCTGGAAATAATTAATAGAGGTGGCTACTGCCCTGATGTCATGGGCTTTGGGAAATGATTCAGAGTTTGCCTGTTTAATAAAGTAAAGAATTTGTTGCCTAATTCCCTTTATTGAAATAGTACCACCTTTTTCCCTCATGAAAAGAGGGCCTGAGGATCTAGAGGATGTCCTGGACAGAAAGGCTCGTAAGGTCGTCACCGGACAAAGAGAAGGGTCTTGAGGAAGAGGGATGACCTTCCAAGGGGCCCATCTCATTAAGGGGTCCTCATTCTTAGCTAAAAACTGCGATCTGGTGATAGTAAGACTTCTCCTGAGGGGAGAAATTCTTTATGTCCAGCATCTCTGGAAAGGGCCGACAGTTCTGATATTCTAGCTCCTGAGGCCAAACTTAGCAAAAATAGAGTTTTCCTCAGTAGCATTATATATGTACAAGCAGTGTTGTCAGTGTCTGAAGCCAGCTTGAGAACGTCATTCAAGAACCATGAGACTGAACTAGGTCTTTCAGAAGGCCTGAGCCTAGCACAAGCTTTGGGAATAGACGTAAAGTACGAGTCCGTTAAGTCTATTTGAAAACCAAATTGAAAGATTTTCTTTAAAGCTGATTTATTAGTGTTAATAGTGCTAGCTGCTAATCCTTTTTCGAATAAGAATCTGAAAAAGGATATAGCCAGGTTGACTGTCATAGTTCTGGTGTTTGTTTCCTTCAGGAAAGTTGCTAACTTCTTAACAGCAGCATCATACTGTCTCAAAGTTGATTCTCTCTTATCTGATTCTAAGAAAAGAATATTCTGAGGATCGATATTAGCATCTCTCTTAGCCGCAAACTTCATGACCCAATTCCAGAAGCAGAGGATACCAGTTGCTCTAGGGCCAGTTCGGGGGTACTAGAGCTACTTGTCCCTTGAATGTCCTGAGTTTGTTCAGAACTTTCAATAGAAGATTCACTGGAGGAAAGATGTATATCTTCTCCCACTGATTCCAATCTATGGACATGGCGTCTATGGCATAAGCCAGAGGGTCCAGGTTGGGGGCCACATAGCAAGGGAGCTTGTGGTTCGCTTGAGATGCGAATAGATCTACTTGGAGACCCGGAACACTCCGGCGTATCCACTGGAATGACTGTTGTTCAGGGTACCACTCTGATTCTAGAGGAACTGATCGAGACAGGGCATCTGCTATCACGTTCCTTACTCCCGCTAAATGGGTGGAGGATAGGTGCCATTTGTGCCTGGTTGCTAGAGAGAAAATGGCTATCATGACATGGTTCACATGTTTTGATTTGGATCCTCCCCTGTTGATGCAGTGCACTACTACTGCACTGTCCAAGACCAGCTTTATATGAGAATTCTTTGCTGGAAGAAGCCTCTTCAGAGTAAGAAATACTGCCATGGCTTCCAATACATTTATGTGAAGCTGGCAGAACTGAGGTGACCATGTTCCCTGAACCTTCTTGAACTGGGAATATCCCCCCCAACCGCTTAGCGAGGCGTCTGTGTGGATAACCAACGCCGGAGGGGGATATTGAAGAGGAACTGACTTGGACAGGTTCTTTGTCTCCGCCCATGGACGGAGACGATTGCGTAGAATCTGCGGGATTACTGACAACTTGTCTCGAGATTTGACATTTGCTCTTGAGCGCCAAACTCGATTTATATCCTTCAGTTTTGCTTTTAACAGAACATCTGTTACTGATGCAAACTGGAGAGAACCTAGGATCCTTTCCTGGTTTCTCCTTGACGCTCGTTTGCACTTGAGGAATTGCCTTACTGACTTGGCTATTTCTTTCCTTTTGACCACAGGAATTGACAGATTGTGGGAGGTCAAGTCCCATTTAATGCCGAGCCATTGAAAACGAGACTCCGGGGTGAGTCTGGACTTTGTCTTGTTTATTTGGAACCCCAGATGTTCCAGAAATTGGATTACTTTGTTTGTGGCTCTGAGGCATTCCTCGACGGTTGGTGCCCAAATCAGCCAATCGTCGAGGTACGCTACTACCATTATCCCTTGTGATCTCAGTTGTTGCACTACTACTTCCGCTATTTTCGTGAAAACCCTGGGGGCTACGTTCAGCTCGAAGGGCATCACTTGAAAGAGAATGCCTGGTCTCCCAACCTGAAGCCTAGGTATGGCCGGAAGTGTCTCGCTACTGGAATATGATAGTATGTGTCTGTAAGATCGATAGAGGTGGTGACGGCCCCACGGGGAAGTAAGGTCCGCACCTGCGAGATGGTCAGCATTTTGAACTTGTCGCAACGAATGAATAAGTTTAGCCAGGACAAGTCTAAGATTATTCTTCTTTCTGATGAGCCTTTCTTTGACACGCTGAATAACCGTCCTTGAAACTTTAAATGCTTGACTCTTGACACTACTCCTTTCTGAAGGAGCTCTTTCGCATAATCTGTCAATTCCTTTGTTGGTAGTTGAAGGAATGATTTGGATGGAGGAGAACCCTTGAGCCAACTCCATCCCAGCCCTTTGTACACAATGCTCTGTGCCCAATTGCTGAACCCCCAACTGTGACGGAAGAGGAACAGCCTCCCTCCTACCTGAGGGTTCTCACTGCTGTTGTGCAGGGCGTGCTCCGCGCCCTCTACGGAAGTGCTTCCCCCTGTTGGTTGCCCTTCCGCCACCTCTCTGGCGAAAGGAACCCCTAGCCCTGCTTCCCCTTGCGAACCTGTTGAAGGTTTGGAAGGTTTGGCTTTCAAAAAGAGGACTGAAAGCCGGGGAAACCGCATAGGAGGTCGAGGGTTGGCATTTTGGAGCCAACAGGAGGATGGGCTGATTTTGCCCCTTTGCAGTTGTCGGTTGTGCGGGTTGCGAGACCGGAACTGCTTACACAAAGTGTTGCTGCTGCTGTTTTTGATAGGGCTGGAACCTCTTGGTCTGTTTTAGCTTTATAGCACTAGCAGAAGGATTCTCCGGTTTCCTCTTGCTAGAAAGACCCCATCGAGCTCTTAGGCTTTGGTTAAGCCTAGTTGCTTCGTGCTGTACCTCGTTCACAGCTGATTCTGGGAAGAGGTCAGCCCCCAGATGTTAGAAGAAAGCAGCTTGTTTGGCTCATGCCGAATTTTAGCCTCTTGCAGGACATGCTTCCTACAGTTTCTTCTAGCCACCACAAACGCGTACAGATCAGTCTGTACCGTTTGTGTCTGAGACTTAGCTAGGAGCTTAAATAAGGGCTCCGTACCATAGGTCAATGCAGCAACCTCTGTCATTACCAGCAAATTTAGGGTCCTGCCTAACCTTGTCCTCACCTCAAATTCGGCTTGGATAAGGTTATCTGGAAGCCTAGGGAGTCTCTCACCAAACTGATCCATGGCACAGTCCGGTTTGAGCTTTCCTACCGTGAACGTAACTGGTAGGTCTTCCCAGAGTTCCCCAAAAGCTGGAAAGAGAGGGGACGTCGGGTCTGATTCCTTAAGTTGAGGAAGGGGTTCATCCTTCATGGCAGCTTGCAAGGTGATCTCCGCTATCTTTGTTGTGAAGGGGAGTGGTGCCTCCTCCTCCGTAGCAAAGATCGTGAAAGGACTCTTAAATGCCTGGAGTTTGGTGTTAGTGCAGTCCCAATCCTCCAGGCAACGTACCCACTCCCTTTGAGCCTGATCCCGACTGTATAAAACAGTCTCCTTAGGGATCTTGTCCTCTCTATTTAAGGCTGCCTTCGTTAGCCTAGCATATCCCATGAACGGAGGTTGTAGGCCGGCGGGATGGAACTCGAAGTCCTCAATACGACGAGTTCCATAGTCCAGGATGGAGATCATGCCGTCCTTGAAGGGAGCAAAGGCTGCTACCCTCCAAGGATTGCTCATAGAGAAGGCGGGAAGGGAGTTGTAGTCAGGCAACGTGGCAACTCCGGCGCCTGCTACAGGGAGAACGGCTTGAGGAGCTTGGCTCAGCCCTGCCAGCCGATTCTCCTGGTCCGTCAGCCGCTCAGAAATATTCTGAATCGACTGGCCGGACTGAGTCAAAGTGGTGGAGATTTGAGAAAACATTTGGTCGAATCTTGTGTTCATCAAAGATCCGACCATCTCCTACCTGCTGCATAACCCCTGCCGTAAAAGCTACGGGATCAAAGGGACCAGCAGGACTGGCCCCAGCAGGGGTCACCGGAGGAGCTCCGGCAGAGGGAGAAGGTACTGGCTCGCCAGGAGCACGGGCCTTCTCTTTAGAGGATTTACCTCTCGACCCTTTCGAGTGCGAAGATGAGGCCTTCGCCTTCTCTGCTCCAGGATGGTGAGCCAGAGACTTACGAGAGGATGAAGAAGACGACGCCTTCTTAGACGACGTCTTCTGCTCTCTTTGTCCCTTGACTTTGGGGACTACTGAGGCAGTAGGCGTCCTATCTGGAATCTCTGATCCCGTGAAGCCCTGGAAAGAGGATGAAGAAGGGACAGGAGAAGACGATGCAGTAGCGTCCAAGAGAAGCCCTTGGGCGCCTAACAAACCTACCTCAACCAATAACTCACCTCCACATACCGTCATTGGCTCAATAAATATTTAGGTCTAAAGTCGCGACGTCCGCCGCGATGTCTTGGCCTCCTCCCTCCATCAGGGCCTGCTCCACCTGTTGCTGAATAGTGGCAGTCGTCGGAGCTGCTGCAGCTGGGTCGACATACCCAGTCGATTTGCTGCCTGGGAAGATCTGGACAGCCAACTTCTTATCTAGAATGTAGGGCTGCCCCTTCGGCGTGTTTCTGCCGAAGCCACCTACCCAGGCCCTAAGGGTAGCCGATGCGGCGTCCTTAACAGCGGCAGCCTGAAAGAGAGGGTCATTGTAATCCTTACAACGAAGCCCCAAGGACGAATCATTAACATTGGCACGTATGTCATATACCATTATAACTCAAATCATGTGATAGTATATACCAGGAAAGAAAGATGTTACTCCGGTATATACTTACTCTGTCCGAAAACTGTTCCACCAACTCAAAGCAGATGGAGCAGGCTTCGTGGTGCCAGACGATCAGGCCTTGATGGCGGACGGCACAGGGAGCATGAGACCTGCAGACTTCATGCCTGCAGGGGTCTTGGAGGACGGCGTTGCACCCGGCCTCCTGACAGTTAGTAGCCTGTAAGTGGACAGATACATAAGTATCAACGTTATACACTAACAGGACCCGTTAGTATGCTCCGTTGCATGCCGGAGTAGAATAAATTTTTTGGGCATAACCCCCCCCTGTAATCCATGTGGATCCATGGGACCTGGTAACTGGTTAAAAAGCCCCCGGTGTACACCGGAGAGGATAATTAGACCACATACGTTCATACACCCATAATTGAGTTTCAAGGAGGAGTACACCACGCCGGAGAACGAGAGAGGATTACACATAATTTAAACCTAAATAATTAAATTAAATAGTTAGGAGCGGGTAGCTCCGTCGTAAAAGCCCCTCCAGCAACCGCCGGGGCGCCCGGATAGCAAGCGGGCGCTCCGTCAGCAGACGAAGGGACTAGATACATAACAGGGAAAGCATGTAAAAACAACCAATACCTCTTCCCCTATGATAGCTGGCAGAGCCAGCTACCCCTCCGCCAACCGCCGGGGTGCCCGGATAGCAAGCGGGCGCTCTGTCAGTCCACGAAGGGATATGTATCCTTACCTTACCTTACCTTACCTTACAGACCTTACATCTTGTTCGGGTTGCCCCAGGTCCCTCAGTGTGAGGCACCTCTAATGTCTACCAGAGTTGCTAGTACATCTTCCGGTATATTTTGCATCTTCCAATCTTGGATGGTCTGGGGGATGCAGTTTAGATATTTGTCGAGCTTATTCTTAAACACATCTACGCTCACTCCTGATATATTCCTCAGATGAGCTGGCAACGCATTGAATAGACGCTGCATTATCGATGCTGGTGCGTAGTGGATTAATGTCCTGTGTGCTTTCCTTATTTTTCCTGGTATAGTTTTGGGCACTATTAATCTACCTCTGCTTGCTCTTTCTGATATTTTTAGTTCCATGATATTTTCTGCTATTCCTTCTATCTGTTTCCATGCCTGAATTATCATGTAGCGTTCTCTTCTCCTTTCTAGACTATATAGTTTTAAGGATTGTAGTCTTTCCCAGTAGTCAAGGTCTTTAACTTCTTCTATTCTAGCTGTAAAGGACCTTTGTACACTCTCTATTTGTGCAATATCCTTGTGATAGTGTGGGTACCATATCATATTGCAATATTCAAGTGGACTACGAACATATGTTTTATAAAGCATAATCATGTGTTCAGCTTTTTCCTTGTTTTTGAAGTGCCGTAACACATTCCCATTTTTGCTTTACATTTTGCCAACAGAATTGCTATTTGATCATTGCATAACATGTTCCTATTCATCATCACACCAAGGTCTTTAACTGCTTCCTTATTTGTGATTGTCTCATTATTAGGTCCCCTATATGCATATAGCTTTCTTTCTCTGTCTCCATAATTTATTGATTCAAATTTATCAGAGTTAAATATACCATCCTATTTACCTCTGCCCAATCATATACTTTGTTAAGGTCTCTTTGTAGAGCGTTCCTATCTTCATCACAAGTAATTTCTCTACTTATTCTTGTGTCATCTGCGAAACTACTCACTACCGAATCCTTAACATTACTGTCTATGTCTTCAATCATAATAACAAACAGTATTGCAGCTAACACCGTACCTTACGGCACACCGGATATTACCTTGGCTTCATCCGATTTCTCGTCGTTTGCAATAACTATCTGTTTTCTGTTGTGTAAAAATTCTTTTAACCATCTTCCTACTTTATCCACGATATTGTGTTTTCTAATTTTCTTCGCTAATATATTATGGTCTACTTTGTCAAAAGCTTTTGCAAATCTAAATAAACCACATCTGTTTTCATTTCCGCTTTTCATATTTTTGAATATGTTCTCACGGTGGACTAACAGTTGGGTTTGTGTACTTTTTCCGGGTACGAAACCATGTTGTCCTTTATTAACAAATTATTTTTTATTAAATGTTTCATAATATTTTTCTTCATTACCCTTTCATACACTTTCATAATATGTGATGTTAGACTCACAGGCCTATAATTACTTGCCTCTAGTCTTGATCCACTTTTGAAAGTAGGGGTAATATATGCTAATTTGTGCTCATCATAAATCTTGCCTGTATCTACACTTTGTCTTAATAATATTGCAAGTGGCTTTGCGATAGAATGAACTACTTTCTTTAACAAAATAGCAGGCACTCCATCAGGCCCTGCAGCAGCTCCATTTTTAATTTCATTAATAGCCTGCACAATATCAGCTTCATTAATATCTATGTCAGCTAAATATTCACTATTTTTCATCCCTTACTTCTATATCATTATCTTCATTATCTATTCTAGGGGTGAATTCTCTCTTATATCGTTCTGCCAATATGTTGCAAATTTCCTTTTTTTCATTCGTTTATCTCCCTTCAATTCTTAGAGGGCCTATTTCTATTCTTCTTTTATTCATCTTCTTCGCAGTATGAGTATAATAGTGGGATTTGCTTGATATTTAATAGGGTTTTTTCTTCCAATTCCCGTTTTTCATTTTCTTTTGATTGTATAATCTTTGTTCTGCATTTTCTATCTTACCTTTTAGTTCTATAACTTTCCATGCATTTTTTTTCTTTTGCAAGACCTTTTTTCCACTTTCTGATTTTCTGGAACAAGATCCTTCTGTCTCTTGGTATGCATGACTGATGTTTACTTTTCTTCTTCGGTATATATTTATCCACTATTTTCTCTAATATTTTATATTATATCTCCGTATTTACCTTTATGTCATCACTTACGAAAATGTTATCCCAATCTTTGTTTAATTCTTCATTTATTTCTGACCATTTTATATTTTTACTGTAGAAGTTGTATTTTCCATATCCTTCCCACTTTTTCATTTCTTGCTTATCTCTGTTTTCACTTGCTTTGGAATGGGAACTGTTAACTTCTAATTGACATTATGGTCTGAAATACTCGCATTATAAACTATTATTTCTTTAACATAATTCATCTCGTTCACAAATACTAGGTCTAAAGTATTTTCCTTTCTTGTTGGCAGGTGATTTATTTGTTGAATGTTGTATTCTAGTAGCATATCTAATAGCTTTTTGAATTGAGGGGGGAGAGGAATTGGAGCACAGGTAACGCCGGAGGAGGACCGGTGCAAACAGGGGGGGGCCAAACCCCCTCTGCCCACAGCGGAGCTCAGAGAACAAGTGCAAGGCCACAGTACTCCCTGCTGTCCAAAACTCCCGTGACCCCCCTAACAGGGGGGAGGGGGGAGAAGAGCTCAGATGGTTGCTATAGCAACCGTAAGCAAGCCAGGACAGACACCCCCCTCTGCAAGGGAGGGGGGGAAGGAGACTGGGACTAGGGCGATCAGTGGCTCGATGTGAACGCAAGTGGACCAAGAGGTGAATGCAACAAAACAGCCTAGGTCGAGCGACCACGTGAGCTCGAGTGGACCAAAAGGCGATAATGCAACAAAACTGATCGTCAAAGGACTAAGAGGTGATAATGCAACAAAACTGCCTAGGCTAAACTGATCGCCCTAACATGCAAACCCCTAAAATATAAATACATCGTAACGGAGAGAAGGAAATCATGAGTGAGAGAGAAAGGTACCGTCCAGGAGAAGTAGGCTAGTTCCCCTCAGGAAAACAAGCCGACTACTCAAAAGCTAGCCTTAGCTGACACAAATGGAAGGCAACAGCCAGGATGCTGGACTGGAAGACATAAAAAGAAATCACTCAGAAGCCTAAACACCCAGACAAGGAGACATGCATGCATGAACACTAATCTAAGTTATAAGCAATGGATTTCCGGATAATACGATGTACAATAATAAAAGTAATAATCTGGAACTTGTGTAACACGTGAAATGACCCATATTTAAAGGTAAAATACACTGGATAGATACCACGGTATAGGGGACCGAGGAATCTAACCGAACATGAGGCGAGCCGGCTCGGCCGCCATGCGCTAGGCCAGGAGACTTTTATCGAACCTAAAAAACGGTAAAAATAGCTCCTGGCTGACAAAAAACTAGTGTAAAACCTTTCGGGGTACTTAACTTAGCTGTGGCGATAGCTGCGAGTTCCATGGTGAAAATAATCCAAAGGGAAATGCACAAAAAGCGCAGAGGAAAAATGGCACGTGCTACCAAGATCGCTAACGAAAAAGGATGGCCACCAGAGGCGCTGTAGTCGGCGTGCTGAGTAGCGTAGTAGTGTAGTTGCTGAATCCGACTATGTATCAGCTCTTCAGGAGGAGGATTTTGATGAAGGAGAATTCTAAATGACAAGAGGTTCGTGGTAGTGGTCTCACTCGCCCCAGAAACCATACCGACACCCTCTTTTTAAATTTAGGGTGAGCGAGTCAGTTATTCTGACATCCTCCTGAATTTATTTTTTCTCTGGTATAATGTTAGTATCATTTACCTAAAAATAATGAACTTAAGGATTATTTCACGAAGAGACACGAACTGAGCCCAGAAATTGCTATAATACCAGAGAAAAAAGCTAATATGGAAATGCCAGAGTACAGGCGGTCCCCGGGTTACGACGGTTCCGGCTTACGACGTTCCGAGGTTACGACGCTTTTTCTTAAATATTCAATGGAAATTCCGTCCTGGGTTACGACGCTTGTTCCGAGGTTACGATGCTGACGCTTCCGACGCTCCGAGTTAACGACGCTTTTAAAAAACGCATGCTATGATAAAAATCCTTTATAGTTTAGCACAGTACATAATAAAAATATGTTTTTGGTTACATTACAACAAAAATTTTGAGGTTATGATGATTTTTGACACTTTTTTTTTCGTATTTTTTGAATTTTTTTACTGACGCCGCATATGCGGAACTAGTTTGCGGGCGAATGAATACACTAGCTTGGGATGCGCAGTTTAAAACAGTCCAAAAGCGCAAATATAATGAAAAATCATTGCTTGTTTCCAGTACATAATTAAAAAAACTAAGTTTCTGGTTAGATTACAACACAAATTCCAAGGTTACGACGTTTTGTTATGCTTTTTAACGATACCTCATATGCAGAACTAGTTTTTGAGCGGAGGTGCATAAATTAATTAACGCTATTAAACTGTATGGTAAATTGACGAACAACGACCTCGGACGGTCGAGGACGCCAAGCGTAACAATACGAAAGGACGCCACTTCAATCGCGTGCCTGCCTGCATTCCACTAGGTTGTGTGCTGAGACGTTGCTGAAATTCCTTGCCATTTTCGCTAATTTACAATGGCTCCTAAATGCCAAAGTACTTCCTCCGATGATAGTTCATCCAAGAAGAGGAAGGTCATCACGATGGAGGTCAAATATGACGTGATAAAGCGTTCGGAGAAGGGAGAAACTAACACCGAAATAGGCCGTTCTTTAGGCTTGAGCAGACCACGGTGGTAACCATTGTGAAGGATAAGGAACGTATTCTGAAGCACGTTAAGGATGCTGCACCGATGAAGTCAACGGTGATAAACGAGAAGCAACGTAGCCAGAGCATTGTTGAAATGGAGAAATTGCTCATGATCTGGCTGGAGGACCAGAACCAGCGACGTGTCCGGTGAGCTTAAGTGTGATCCAGGAGAAGGCTAGAGCGCTGGCATGAGGCAGTAGTGAAAAAGTTTGGCGAAGACAGTGCTGGTGGTGAATTTTCCGCGAGTAGAGGTTGGTTTAACCGTTTTAAGGCTCGTGCAAATTTGCATAATGTGAAGCTGCAAGGTGAAGCTGCTAGTGCTGATAGCGAAGCAGCAGAAAGTTTTCCAGGTGGATTGGCTGAGATAATTAAGGATGGTGGTTACACGGCTGACCAAGTCTTTAATGTGGATGAGACTGGATTATTTTGGAAAAGAATGCCAAATCGAACGTACCTTTCCAAGGAGGAGAAGTCAGCACCTGGCCATAAAGCTGGAAAGGAGCGACTGACTTTGCTGTTTGGGGCCAATGCAAGTGGTGATTTGAAACTGAAGCCCTTGCTGGTGTATTTGGCCGAGAATCCCAGGGCTTTCAAGGGCATTTCAAGAGTCAACTCCCTGTGATTTGGAAATCTAACAAGAAGGCGTGGGTTACCTTAATGGTCTTCGAAGATTGGTTCAATGACCATTTCGTGCCAGCAGTGGAGCGGTATTTGACTTCGAAGGGTCTGCCTTTTAAGGCCCTCTTAGTCCTGGACAATGCCCCTGGTCACCCTTCAAATTTGAGCGACATGCATCCTAATGTGAAGGTGGTGTACCTCCCACCCAATACCACATCGCTGATACAGCCAATGGACCAGGGAGTAATAGCAAATTTCAAGGCTTACTACCTAGAAGGACATACGTTTTTGCTTTGTGGGCCATAGAAGCTAACAAGGAGTTGACACTGAAGCAATTCTGGAAGGGCTACAACATTGCAGATGCAGTGAAGAACATTGCAAGTGCTTGGGACGAGGTGAAGACGACCACTTTAAATGGGGCCTGGAGGAAACTGTGTCCCACAGTTTGTGCACAGTTTTGAAGGCTTTGACCAGGCAGAAGACGTCGAGACTGTGACGAGGAAGATCGTAGGGCTAAGCAAGAGGCTGCAACTAGATCTTGAACCTGATGATGTAACAGAGCTGCTGGCTTCCCATGGAGAGGAATTGTCTGCAGAGGACTTACTAGAACTTGAACAACAAATGATTGAGGAAGAGGAGGCGGCACCAGAGCCAAAACCCAGGTCATTAAACTGTGAAAGGCTTGTCAGAGGGGTTTTACTCATCTGGAGAGAGCCTTGGCTTCTTTTGAGGCAGAAGACCTAACGTTTCTAGGTTTGACAAAATCAAGAGAGGAATCATGGATTTGGTGACTTTCTACAAGGAGACCCTGAAGGAGAAGCAGACGAAGAGAAGTGTGCAGTCCAGGCTTGACACTTTCTTCACAAGTCTCCAGTACCACCACCTCCCACTCCTAGTCCTGGTAAGGAATTCTGAACTGTTTTACTAATTTATGTGTTTACATAGTGTACATATTAAAATGTGTTAATTTTTTAATGTAACAACTAAATGTAAGAGTAAATTGTAACTTCTTAATTTTTCATCATTTGTAATTTTATTGCAGAAGTGGTGACAGTTCCAGATTCCCCCTGTAACTACCTGTGACAGTTCCAGATCTCCCTACTACCTGTGACAGTCCAGATTCCCTGTACTACCTGTGACAGTTCCAGATCCCCCTGTACCTGGACCCTCTGTATCAGCCCGCCCACCTGGGCACGTGTACAATCAGGTAAGCAATTTCATTTTTCTCATTTTCATGTTGGAAATTGTTTACACCCTACATACATACGTACACTAACTTACATAGTGGTACAATGTGTTTGATGTTGCATAACCTTATTATTTTTTTTTTTTTCCATTTCAGACCCCTTTGATAGTGACAGTGACCCAGATGACCCTGAGCCTTTCCATGGTTTTGATGCCTCGCCCTATACATCAGGTAAGGAATCCTTAACAAATTTGTATAAAATGTTTTATAAATTGCTAATAGAAATTTTATTAAAAGTGTACATATCCTACAATTACATCCACCTTATAATATATTTATGTACCCTATCATTCTTTCCAGATGTAGATGTTCCCTCATCAGTTGATACGAGTATCACCTCTCCAGAGCCCAAATCAGTTGATACGAGTAGTATCACCTCTCCCATTCCTTCAGGTAAAAGAATTCTTCATTTTTTATATTGAACATACGTATTACACACTACATAGTGTCAAACAGTAATAACATGTGCAGTAGTTACGTAGTAGTAACTATCATTTATATATTTTTTATCATTCCAGACTCCCAAGCACCTGCCCATCCCACTCCATAGCCCAGCCACCCACTCTCATGTACCATATGGCCATCCCAGTAAGCAAGCCAACCACTAGAATTTGGTAAGGACATTTTTTTTTATTAATGTTTTAATATTACATATGTAATAACCATGTTATGTATGTAACATACATACTATAATCATATGTACATTATCATTCCAGACTGGCATGCACCTGTGACTTACATAAACCAGACCTCTACATAGCCTACATGTCTTCATTTTGCTGAAGGTAAGGAATTCTCAGTTGTGTTTAATGTTTGCATACGTACAATAAATTTTGTACACCTAAGTGGTTACATACTGTCCTTTAATATTAATTCTTCATTCCAGACTGCCCATCATCCTAGCCTGTTATCTGTGATAAAGCACACTGAAGTTAGGTTTGGAATGCATCCTTATCATGAATGCTCTACACCTCCACCTCCATCTCCCACAACCTAGGTAACAGCTTTGAGACTCACTAAAAGTTGGTAAGTTATGTAAGGAATTTCTAAATTAAGTTTTATACTACATGTTATATGTGATATTAAACCACTGTATGGTGCATATTACTGTATGTAACTTACTATGCATAGAGTACTTACTGACAAAATTATTTTTTGTACATTCCAGAACCCCCTGAATGATGTAGGCTATGGGGCCACATAAGACTTTGTCCATCCAGGGTTACATTGAATGCCAAATATAAACTAAAGGTAAGGAATTAATTAACATACATTAACTCTTTTAGTACTCTTGATATATCTACAGTAATTAACATATGCATTCACAACTTTCTGTAGTGTATATTTTGTACACTAATTTTGTTACTTTTTCCTTCCAGAACCAACATTTTTCACACAACTCCAGGTTGTTACTACAAGTGTCATCAAGGGATAACTACTACAAGTAGAAGCACCATTTTTGGATGGAAAAAACCCTTCAGGAAAGTATACGTATCACATGTAACATGTAGTGTAACAAAGTATGAACAGTAAGGTTTTTACATACAGTAGTACATATTACATACGTACATAACTTTTTTTTACAGGAATTTCCAACCAAGTTTGATTATGTACATATGTACATGTTAATAAACCGACTGTACGTATGGTTACTGTATGTAACTTACTAAACATACATAACATGACTTAACTTTGATACTTTTTTGGTACATTCCAGAAAACCAGGACCCCCTCCATGATGCAGGCTATGGGGCCACATAAAACTTTGTCCAGGGTTACTACATAACATAAAGGTAAAGGTAATTATACATAGTAGTAATTAACATACATTAAGTAAGTTTTATACTAAAAAAAAAGTGACCAAGATCTCTCACATGGGATAAGTGATCAAGGTCCCTCATGGAATTGGTACTGTACACTCCCTGCTGAACAGGGGGTGTAGACCAATCATTTACAATAATGCATACCAGTTGATATTAAACCACTGTATGGTGCATATTACTGTATGTAACTTACTATGCATAGAGTACTTACTGACAAAATTATTTTTTGTACATTCCAGAACCCCCTGAATGATGTAGGCTATGGGCCACATAAGACTTTGTCCATCCAGGTTACGTTGAATGCCTAATTTAAACTAAAGGTAAGGAATTAATTAACATACATTAACTAAGTTTTATACTACATGTTATATATGTGATATTAAACCACTGTATGGTGCATATTACTGTATGTAACTTACTATGCATAGAGTACTTACTGACATACTAATTATTTTTTGTACATTCCAGAACCCCCTGAATGATGTAGGCTATGGGGCCACATAAGACTTTGTCCATCCAGGGTTACGATGAATGCCAAATTTAAACTAAAGGTAAGGAATTAATTAACATACATTAACTAAGTTTTATACATGTTATATATGTGATATTAAAACCACTGTATGGTGCATATTACTGTATGTAACTTACTATGCATAGAGTACTTACTGACATACTAATTATTTTTTGTACATTCCAGAACCCCCTGAATGATGTAGGCTATGGGGCCACATAAGACTTTGTCCATCCAGGGTTACGATGAATGCCAAATTTAAACTAAAGGTAAGGAATTAATTAACATACATTAACTTTTTTACTCTTGATATAACTCAAAGTAAGGAATTTATAACTAAAAGTAAGGAATTAATTAACATACATTAACTCTTTTACTCTTGATATCTATAATTTACATATTGCATTCAGGACTGTGTAGTATTTTGTACTAATTGTGTTATACTTTTTACCTTCCAGAGCTACCAGACTGGGATTTTAGTGTACTCCAGGATCTAACAAATACATACGTACTACTACGAAGTGTGCAGTGCATAATATATAGTGTTTAGTGTATAATCTAACCTAAGGATTAAGTGTAGTACATTGTGCTTTTTAGTGTCACAAGAGTTTAATAAAGAATTATACCTTCAAGAACCATCCTTTGCCATTGGAATAACCACACTACACATCATGCAATCTACTTGCATGTCACACAGGTAAGGTCTCTAACTTTTTCTTAGTTTAAGGCATATTTCCAAGTGTCGTTCCGGCTTACGACGATTTTCGGCTTACGACGCGCCTCAAGAACGGAACCCCCGTCGTAACCCGGGGACTGCCTGTATTCTGGATCGCTCACCTTATTTAAGGTGTCGGTATGGTTTCTGGGGCGAGTGAAACCACTACCAGAGGTCCTTTGCCATTTAGATTCATCCTTCTTCAATATCCCTCATCTACAGAGGAGCCGATCTAAGGCCCTATACTCGCTACCGTTACGGCTAGCGCCTCTGACGTCATTCCTGCAGATAGCACCCAAGCTTGGGCCAAAAAGGGTGGGGTAAAAGGAAAGGGTGGGATTTCACTAGGCGACACCGGCCCTTGCCCAGAAATAGATTTTTCCTTCGTCAAAATCCCTTTTCTGGGCTCAGCCTGTGTCGCTACGTGAAATAGTACCAGAGAAATGGCCATACAAGCTTGGAAAGAAGGAAGCACACAGGTAACATTATATGATAATCAAAAACAATTAAGGTTAACTGCTATAATCTAATAATATGGTTACAGAACAAGTAACAATAGAGCAATTGGAGCCTTAATGCTAAATCAAAATACAAAAATAACAAATACTTAAGAGTAAATAGCAAGGCTTAATGTAAATTGTGACTAATCCTAGAAACAAAATAAAAGGAAACATCACAAATATATACATGTGGCATCCAAGGTACAATATGGCTACATTGACGGCTGAGCTACGGCAAGAATGCTAGCGAGGCAGGTAGGAAAGAGAGATATAAGTTAAACTACTTACTACTAGTTAAGCAGTGTCAGGGGAAACTGTGTTTCCCGCTGCCACTGCTGGAAATTTAAGGGCTTCTAAGGACTTAAGATAATGGCGTTTGAATACTGTCGGAGATTTCCAGCCTGTGTACTTCTTCAGATCATCAAAATTCATATGCTGAAAATAATTAATAGAGGTAGCTACTGCCCTAACATCATGTACCCGTGGGAAGGACTACGAGTTTGCTTGTTTTATAAAGCATAAAATTTGCTGTCTAATTCCTTTTAAGGAAAGGGTGCCTCCCTTTTCCCTAATAAACAGAGGGCCTGAAGATCTTAGGGCAGTTCTACTTAGATATGCTTTTAGAGAAGAAACTGGACATAATGACGGGTCCTGTGGAAGTGGGAGAATTTTCCATGGGGCCCACCTATCCAGTAGGTCCTCATTCTTAGCTAGAAATTGGCGATCTGGAGAAAGTAACACTTCTCCTGAAGGGAGAAACTCTATATGACCTGATTCTCTAGATAGAGCTGACAGTTCGGAAATCCTGGCTCCTGGGACCAGACTTAACAGGAATAATGTTTTCCTCAGGAGAGCTAAATAGTCACGAGTCATTATTAGTGTCTGAGACCAATACAAGGACATCATTTAAAAACCATGACACAGACTTGGGCCTCTCGGATGGTCTGAGTCTAGCGCAGGCCTTGGGGATAGATGAAAAATAAGAATCTGTCAGATCTATTTTGAATCCAAACTGGAAGATCTTCTTAAGGACAGACTTAGTAGTAGTAATAGTACTAGCTGCTAAACCTTTCTCAAATAGTGTCCTGAAAAAGGATATGGCCAGATTTGTGGTCATGGTTTGTGCATTAGAGTCCCTTAGGAATACAGCTAGTTTTTTAACTGCTGAATCATATTGACGCAAGGTCGATTCCCGTTTATCAGATTCTAAGAATAAGATGTTCTGGGGATCGATATTAGCATCTCTTTGTGCCGCAAACTTCATGAAGTCCATAAATTTAGGGCTTTCTGAATTCCTGAGGAAGCGAACACAGTCCGCGTTTGCACTAGTTGTGATATTTTGGGATTGGGGATCTGTTGAGGTTGGAGTCCCAATTCCAGTAGAAGTGGGAACCAATTGCTCTTGGGCCAATTGGGGGCTATTAGAGCAATGTGGCCTTTGAACATCCTGAGTTTGTTCAGAACTTTCAAGAGAAGATTCACTGGAGGAAAGAGGTAAATCTTCTGCCATAGATTCCTGTCTATAGCCATGGCGTCCATGGCATAGGCCAGAGGGTCCAGGTTGGGGGCCACATAACAAGGGAGTTTGTGGTTCGACTCGTTGGCGAAGAGATCTACCTGAAGCCTTGGTACTAGTTGACAGACCCAACTGAAAGACTCCTTGTCCAGGGACCACTCTGAGCGTGATGTGTCCGCTACTACGTTCCTTACGCCCGCTAGATGAGTGGCGGACAGGTGCCATTTGATCTTGTCTGCTAGTGAAAATATGGCTATCATGACAAGTTCACGTGGCTCGACTTCGAGCCTCCCCTGTTGATACAGTGCACTAATACTGCACTGTCCAGCACCAGTTTGATATGAGATTTCTTGGATGGATGAAGCTTTTTCAGGGTGAGGAACACTGCCATAGCTTCCAGTACATTGATATGAAGCTGGCGGAATGGTAGGGACCAGGTTCCCTGTACCTTTTTGTACTGTGAGTAGCCTCCCCAGCCGCTTAGTGATGCATCTGTGTGGATCACTAAGGTCGGCGGAGGGAATTGGAGTGGAATTGTCTTTGAAAAATTCTTGATCTCCGTCCACGGGCGGAGTCTCTTTCGTAAGATCGCTGGGATAGGGGCTAGTTTGTCCCGGGATCTGTTGTTTGCTCTTGAACGCCAAACCCGGTTTATGTCCTTTAGTTTGGCTTTCAGAAGAACGTCCGTTACTGAAGCAAATTGGAGAGAACCTAAGATTCTTTCTTGGTTCCTCCGGGATGTCTGCTTGCACTTGAGAAATTGTCTGGTTGCTTTGGCTATTTCTCTCCTCTTCAACAGCGGAATTGATAGAGTGTGGGAGTTTAAGTCCCATTGAATGCCTAACCACTGGAAGCGGGACTCCGGTGTTAGCCGGGACTTGGTTTTGTTTATCTGGAAGCCTAGGTGTTCCAGAAACCGGATTACTTTGACCGTTGCTTTGCGGCATGCTTCAATGCTTGAGGCCCACACGAGCCAATCGTCCAGATAAGCTACTAGCATTATTCCTCGAGACCTTAGTTCTTGAACAACTGTCTCCACCAGTTTTGTAAATATCCTGGGGGCTACGTTAAGCCCGAACGGCATTACTTTGAAAGAGAAGGCCTGGTTTCCTAGTCTGAAGCCTAGAAACGGGCGGAAGTGTCTTGCTGCTGGAACATAATAGTATGCATCTGTAAGATCTATAGAGGTGGTGACGGCCCCACGGGGAAGTAAGGTCCGGACCTGTGAAACAGTCAGCATCCGGAACTTGTCGCAACGAATGAATAAGTTCAGACGGGACAAGTCTAGAATTATTCTTCGCTTGTTTGAGCCTTTCTTTGGCATGCTGAACAAGCAACCTTGAAATTTTAAATGCTTGACTCTTGACACTAATCCTTTTTGAAGGAGTTCTTGAGAGTACTCTACCAATTCCGCTGTTGGTTGCTGATGAAAGGTGTTGGATGGAGGGGGACCTTTGAGCCAACTCCATCCTAGACCTTTGGACACAATGCTTTGGGCCCATTTGCTAAACCTCCAACAGTGATGAAAGAGGAAGTCTCCCTCCTACCTGGGGATCATCACTGGTTTGAGGAAGGGCGTGCACCACGTCCTCCTCGGGAACCCTTGCCTCGGTTGGAGGCTCTTCCGCCGCCCCGTTGACGGAAGGCGCCTCTAGCTCTGGTACCCCTGCCAAACCTGTTGAAGGTCTGAAAGGACTGGCTTTCAAACACTGGATTGTAGGTAGGGGAGACAGTGTAGGAGGTCGAAGCCTATGCCTGTTGCGACGATTGTGTCAGTAGCACAAACTGCTGTTGTGGCTGCGACTTGGAAGTTGAAGGTTGCAGTACTTGTGATACCGGAACCGCTTGTACTAGTCTGCTGTTGAGGAGCCTGGAAAGGCTGGAATTTCCTAGGCTTCTTTTTCGATTTGGGATTCGATCCAGCGGACTACGGTTTGCGTTTGGTGACCAGTCCCCAGCGAACCCTTAGACTCTGATTGAATCTGACTGCCTCGCAGTGAACTTCGTTCACTACAGAGGCCAGGAAGAGGTCAGAGCCCCAAATGGATGAGGCCAAAAGCTTGTTAGGCTCATGGCGGATCGTGGCCTCCACCAGTACATGTTTCCTACAATTTCGTCTAGCTATGACGAAATCATACAAGTCACATTGCATCGAGTACAAAAGTGACTTGGCAATGATCTTGAATAACGGCTCTTCTCCGTAGATTAGAGCCGATACTTCCGTCATCACTAGCGAATTGAGGGACCTGCACAGCCTCATCCTGGTGTCATACTCAGTCTGGATGAGGTTGTCTGACAGCCTGGGCAATCTCTCGCTGAATAGTGATGGCGCAGTCCGGCTTCGGCTTACCCATCGAAAAGGTGGCCGGAAGATCTACCCAGTGATCATCAGTTCCGGGGAGCAAGAGGGAAGTTTGTTCTGTCTCCCTGAGCTGGGGCATGGTTCGTCCTTCATCTCGGCTTGCAAGGTCAATTCTGCCACTTTGATGTGAACGGGATGGGTGTCTCCTCGTCCACGGTGAAGATCGTAAAGGGGCTCTTAAATGCAGTAACCTTGGTGTTGATACACTGCCACGCCTCCAGGTTACACAACCGTGCCTGCTGCGCCTGATCCTGGGAGAGAATTACCGTCTCTTTCGGGACCTTGTCTTCCCTTCTCATAGCTGCTTCTGTGAGGCGGACATAGCCTATGAAAGGGGGCTGTAATCCTTGCGGATGGAACTCGAAGTCCTCAATCCTTTGAGTTCCGCAGCCCTCGATCGTCAGCATGCCATCCACATAAGGAGCATAAGAAGCAACCCTCCAAGGGTTGTTCGGGGTAAAGGCAGGAAGGGTAGACGAGTCCGGCATCAGCAAGCTCTGAGCTGCCAGGCCAGACTGTGGAAGTCCTGTCTACGCATTTTCACGGAAACCCTGCAATGAGGTTCTCCTGGGTAACCAACCTGTCCGAGATAGCCCGGATAGACTGCCCAGACTCCTCTAGAGAAGATGAGAGTTGCCGACCATGCTACCCATCTGCTGCATAATATTGGACGAAATATTTGCAGAGAAGGTGTCTGGGTCAAAAGGGGAAGGTTTTACCTTCTCCTTGAGTCCTGGGTCTGGCTCCCTTGGAGGTTGATGCCTCAGGGTCGGAGGGGAAGGGCTGAGCCCTCTCCTTAGAAGACTTAGACCTCGACACTTTAGAGTAAGAAGTCAGCTTAGCCTTGTCAGCTCTGGGATGGTGAGCCGGAGACTTACGGGCAAGGCTGGCACCTGACTTCTTTGACATGGACTTCTGCAGCGTTTTAAAGTCTCGCTTGCCTTTGACTTTAGGAATCGCCAGGGTAGATTTCGGTCTGACCGACTGAATCCCCCCGGTGAATCCCTGGAAAGAGGTTGAAGGGGAAGAAGCTCTAGATGGGCTCAATGAAAGCCCTTGAGCCCCTACAGTACCTGCCTCACTCACATTCTTACCTGTGCCCATGCCTTCCACCGTCATGGGCTCGAGGTCCAGGTCTAGGGCAGCTACTTCCTTGGCGACCTCCTGTGTCGCCGCCTCCTCCGAGGGCTGGGAAACTTCCTCCTGGATGAAAGCGATCAGGGGAGCCGACGCTTCGGAGTCCACATAGGAGGTACTCTTCCTGCCGGGGAAGATGAGGGTGGCCCTCTCCTTGGAGAGGATGTAGGGTTGGCCCTTGGTAACATTGCGGCCAAACCCACCAACCCAGGCCTTCAGGGTGGCAAGAGCAGTCTCTCGGATCGCTGAAAGAGAGGGTTAGTATTAATACTTCAGATTACTTAGATTAAACTATGGCTTAACTTAATGGACATATCAAAGACTCTATCTGTCACTGGTACTCATTGCATTATTGTGTAGACTTTGAAACGCCACCCACCTCAGAGGAGACCTGGTCTACGAACTCGTAGCATATCAGGCAACTCTCAAGGTGCCATACCAGGGACTCGTTGAAGCAGATCGCGCAGGTGGCGTGGGTCCGGCAGACCTCGTGCCCACAGGGGTCTTGCAGAACGGCATGACAGCCTGACTCCACACAATGGGTGACCTGTAAGTGAAATGACACATGAGTATCATCACTAACGTTCCGGACTAAGTCCGTGATTGTGATATGTCATAACACCAGAGTGTTCTGGTGTTAAAAAGTAACAAGGTTCAGTCTCTACCTGCTCTTTGACTATGTATTGTGGTGAGTCGGCCGACAGGATCGGTAGAACAGCTTGAAACAGTGTGTCTCCGGCGATGCCGGAGAACAATGTAGTCACTGAATCAGGAAGACCACCTAATCCATACGCTGGAGCGAGGAGTAGTCCGAACATCGGGTGAGGAGCAGGAGGGGACCAATACGAAAACGGCGGAGTTTGAAAACTCCTCCGTCGATAAACTTAAAACTAGGATAAGTTGGTGGATATCCCTAGTGGGGTAGCGGGGACTCCGCCAAACTTAAACTAAAGATAATGGATGTTATATATATATGTAAAACCATGCATGCAATAAGTGTACTCTTGTAGGAAGGCCGGGGCCTCCTTAGTATATCACCAACCTAAAGCGGACCTGGCTGCGCCGCGGTCCTGATCCGCCGGAGCGGGAGGGGATGGTGACTAGTGGGAGAATGCGACCCGAGAGCCGAGGAGAGCCGAGCCCAACCGAGCCTGGTGGCCAACCGAGGCTCAGCCGAGCAGGGTCCCCCCTAATCTACTGGGGAGAGCGGCAAGGAGCCGACCCGCTCGCCGAGAGCCCTCCAGCTACCTCCCCTGTCCCCCTCGAGAGAGGGAGGGAAGGGAGGATGCTCGGATCGGCTGCCAGAGACAGCGTGAGTGAGCGTACTTCCCCCCCAAGGTGGGTGGAGAGGGACTGGAAGGACCGACGCGGGGTGGCTCATACGCGGTCGCCTGGAACTCTCTCGGCCGGGTGGTTAACCATGCGATGAGAAAGGCCAGGTGATCAGAGGAGGCCTATAGGCCAGCCAAAGCCATCTCAAGGAACATGTGAAATACAAAATAAACATCCTATCCTAACAAGGGGGGAAAGGAAGAAAATTTTAGATGGTAGAGAAAGAGAAATGTCCTGGAGAAGCTGGACCGAGCCAACCGAGAAGGATGGACAAGCCTGGCGACTCTGAGCAACTGCCTGTATGCTGTGATGAAAAAACGCGGGGCAGGCGGCCAGGGTGGCTCGAGGACAAGGGAGAAGAACCAGAGTCCTTCGTAAGGGTGCCTAACGAAGAAGTAACCTGACAACTAAAATAAACATGCATGCATGAAATTCTAAGCTGAAAGGAAACGACGTAGGCTACAAGGTGAGTGTGAGCTCGGATAACATCCCCCGTGTGGATAAAGAATAAAACGTCAATAAATGCATCATTGAAATCATAAGAATGTACTGCTAAACAAGAATCGAGCCCAAACAGTATAGGGGACCGAATGAGGCACGAAACAAAGTAACACGCAGGAGCGAGCCGCGAATGGCGGCGTGGGGACGGTGCCGCATGGGACGCTGTCCATAAAAACCTAAATAAATCAGTTAAACGTGCCCAGGGCAGTCCCTAAATGATGTTAAACATTAATAGCAGTACTTAACTTGGATGCAGAAGAAGCTTGATGTTCCATGATGAATAAGAAAGAATTCCGTAGAGAACACAACACAGAGCAGAAAAACATGTGCGGTGTGGATCGTGCTATCGAAAGGAATGTCGTCAGAGGCGCTAGCCGTAACGGTAGCGAGTAGTGGGCCTTAGATCGGCTCCACTGTAGATGAGGGATATTGAAGAAGGATGAATCTAAATGGTAAAGGACCTCTGGTAGTGGTTTCACTCGCCCCAGAAACCATACCGACACCTTAAATAAGGTGAGTAAGCCAGAATACTCTGGCATTTTCACTGGTATTATAGCAATATTTATACCTTAGAAATGTGTGATAAAGGGACATTTCACATAGCGACACAGGCTGAGCCCAGAAATATATGTAGTTTACATACTAGCTACTATACATATGTAGCCTACTAGCCTATGGATTAAAGCTGGAAGCCTACATACGCATGTGCTATTACGTACTTACGTGGGTCTCTTTTCTTTTATACGGAAAGAGAGGGAGAGAGGCAAGAGAAATATCAAAATTATGTAAATCATATTGGTAATCACCAGCGATCTATGTTCATAAAGAGGGCGACGATTTTGCAGTACAATCTGATTAATAATAAAGATAATGCTACCAGCAGCATGCAGCAAAACATCTCTTCCCTTCTTCACAACACGTTAATATATTTCACGTAATAACCTTCATATGACATTTAGGCTTCTTTCCCATAAGAGTAAAAGAATTGCGGCTTTTGGATGCCACATAATTAACTCGTTTATATGAATACAATTTAAAGAACATGGCGAGCATGACTTCAAAACAATATAAAATGCGGGCAAGCCAGTGTTGCCAAATGGGAATGGCAATTTCTAGCTAGATTTTGCTCCATAGTGCTAAAAAATTCACATCATACACAACATTGCCACCCAGCCAATTTCAACCGATTGCTCTCTTTTTCGATTCAAACATGTTTCTAACATACACAGTGTACTTGTACATTACATTACATGATTCATAATAATTTCGAAACCTATTCTGTTCAATTCCTGAAAAAGGTTTTGCAAGATTTTGTTCTTTTTCTTGCATGATATATCAAACATAGTAGAATAAAAGAAATATTAAACTTAACATTGCAAAGTTTTGAAGTCAAAATATGTATGCTAGATGTATTTGAAAACAATAGCAAGTTTTCCTGCCAGATGCTAGATAGAAAATTTTCTTGCTAATTACCTCAAGAAAATGAAAGCTAGCATTAAAAATGCAAAATTGGTAACACTGGACTCAATAGATTTGTGTTAGTAGTACAAATGATAGTTATTAGTGTATCATTAAAAATACATGTAAAAATAAACGAAGTCGCAAAGCCGATTCTATTTATGTTTTTCCTAAACACGTAGCCTTTAAGGTAAAAAATGGATTTACGTATTTCGTTTATGCTTCGTCGCCGAGAGAGAGAGAGAGAGAGAAACATTTACGCTTCGTCGCAGAGAGAGAGAGAGAGAGAGAGAGAGAGAGAGAGAGAGAGAGAGAGAGAGAGAGAGAGAGAGCGATTCTTTCTTCAGATCTCTATTAAATGAAGAATGAGTAAAAATGTATTTTATTTTTACCTTTGGAAGCCACCATTGAATATCGGCAGTGACAACTTAAACACAACTCGATAAACGCTCGATAGTTATGGCAGATGACGTCAGCAATCAGCTGTTTCTCTCTCTCTCTCTCTCTCTCTCTCTCTCTCTCTCTCTCTCTCTCTCTCTCTCGAGAGAGAGAGAGAGAGAGAGAGAGAGAGAGAGAGAGAGAGAACATACTTCCTCCCCTCCTGTCACATTACTCAATATATTTGACAGCTGTTGGACCTCAGCTAGGTACCTGGAGTTCGAAAGAAAGATGTGTGAAGACTGGGATTTCCTTCAATTCTTACACAATTTTTTAACTCATTTTCTAACTTATAAACTAAAATCTTTTTAATTCAATATAGTATTTCCTTTAATGAATTGATTGCTCTTTACATTAATATAAATATTTGAAAATTAGTAAGTCATATATTTATCATACAAAAAACATGCATCTCTGTAAGAGACAGAGAGTGAGAGAGAGAACTATTATTGTTATCATGTGATATCATTTAACCATTAAACGCCAAGCCGATATTTCCGAAAATGTCTCCGGTTTGGGAGTGAGTGCCTAAGCGGAAAAAAAGTTTTTTTCAAAAAATCACAGCACGCTTAGTTTTCAAGATTAGGAGTTCATTTTACTCTCCTTTTTTTGTCATTGCCTAAAGTTTAGAAATGAAAAAAAATTTAATTATCATATACAGTGGTACCTCGAGATACGAAAGGCTCAACTTACGAAAAACTTGAGATACGAAAGCAAATACGAAAAATTTTATGGCTCTACATACAAAAATTGCTCAAGATACGAAAGGTTGTTGCTGTAAAGTCCGAAATTCGCCCGGACCACCGATAACAATTTTGAAACTCGTGCGCCGCCAACTGAGTAGACTCACCACCATCCTCCCGCTCTCCCATTGGTTCCTGATGCTAGTCACCGCCATGAGATCCTTCTCTCCTATTGGTCAGCATCCCTCCCATGATGCATCTACGTAGTGGCGTGCTTTTTTGGCCACTCGGTAGCAGCATCGTTTCTATACGCACGCAGTATTCGTACGCTCTAACGATTTCGTTTATTAACCTAAATTCGTTAGTAATTTCGTTGTAGTATACTTTATTGTGTTGTGTGAGAACTTTACTACATACGTATACGTACTTCATAACATAATTACGTACAGTATATATGTAGTCATGGGTCCCTAGAAACTTGAAATTCACGGAAAGAAGAGGATGCTCTCTTTGGAGACAAAGATGGAGATTAACAAGAAGTATGAAGCTGGTATGCGATTGAGTGTGATCGCCAAGGAATACGGCCGAAATCCGTCGACAATAGGCACCATCCTTAAGCAGAAGGATGCCATCAAAGCAGCTACACCTTCCAAGGGCGTCACTATTTTGTCCAGCAAGAGGACCCACGTGCACGATGAAATGGAAAGGCTTCTTCTTGTCTGGATAAAAGACAAAGAAATCGCTGGCGATATGATAACAGAGACAGCAATCTCCCACAAGGCCAGTGCTATTTTCGGCGATTTGATTGCCCAGGCCGAAGACAACTGAGGAGAAGGGACATCAATGCCAACCCCAGACTTCAAAGCTTCGCATGGGTGGTTCGAGAAATTCCATAAACGGACTGGCATCCATTCGGTGGTGCTGCATGGGCAGGCGGCCAGCTCGGACACGAAGGCAGCCAAAGCCTTTAAAAAGAGACGTTCGACGAGATGATGATCAAGGAAGGCTACAGTTCTCAGCAAGTCTTCAACTGTGATGAGACTGGCCTTTTTTGGAAAAAAATGCCTCGTCAGACATACATCACGCAGGAAGAGAAGCAGCTACCCGGCCATCAAGGTTCTTATCTTCCGCCTAACACCACCCCTCTCCTCCAGCCCATGGACCAGCAAGTGATATCGAACTTCAAGAAGCTGTATACGAAACATCATTTCAAGAGATGTTTCGACATCATCGATACCACAAACCTCACCTAGCGCGAATTTTGGAAGGAGCATTTCGATATCGTAATATGCATCAAACTCATCGACCAAGCTTGGCAGGAGGTTATGAGGCGAACCTTCAATTCCTCGTGGAGGAAACTCTGGCCTGATGCCGTATCCTCCTGAGACTTCGAGGGATTCGACGTGGGCGAAGCTGGTGCTGCAGATTCAGGAACAGTTGATGATCCTGAAACTGTTTCGCAACCAGATCTCGACGAGATCTCTGCAATCGGCAAGTCCATGGGGCTGGTCATCGACGAGGACGACATCAATGACCTTCTCGAGGAGCACCAAGAAGAGCTTACGACGGATGACCTGAAGGAGTTGGAGGCCATGCAACATAACGTCGTTCAAGAGGAGTTCTCTAGCAGCGGCGAGGAGGAGGACGACGACTCTATGACAACGGTAGAAATTAAGGATGCTCTAGCTGCTTTTCATAAGGTGCAATCATTCGTAGAAAAGAGACACCCCGAAAAGGCTTACACAGGTCGTATGCTTGCAAAGTTTGATGACGTTTGCCGGAGTCGTTTCAGGAACATTAAAAAAAAAAAATGTAAAAATAAAATAAGAAAAAAAAAAAATTTTATTTTAGTTTTTTGTGCAGTTAGTGTTACATTTTTGTTAATGTGTTTCGTAAAGTTTAGTTTATGTTTTCCTTACATTTTTTTCTGTTTTGTAAAGTTAAGTGTACGTACTTATCTGCCGTTTGTCCTCCTCCTCTGTCGCCACTTTCGGAGATAGCCTCACTCGAAAGATAAGCTTCCACATTTTACTACATACGTAAGTATGTACGAACAGTATTTCTTGTATACCATGTACACTAATACACTTTATTTACAGGTATATTAGCAATACGTATTAAGTTAGGTATTGAATGGTCCTAATTGTTGTAGTATTTCATTGTTTATAGGTCAATTTAGCTTTACGTATTATGAAATTTACTGGGGTGTTTTTGAAGAGCTTGGAACGGATTAGCCATTTTACAAGTAAAATATGGTCCAAGATACGAAAAGCTCATGATACGAAGGCCGCCTCGGAATGGATTAATTTCGTATCTTGAGGTACCACTATAAATATTGGAAAATATGACAGTGAAAAAAAATGTCATATATAATTGTATACAAATCGTGCTGTGAGCAAAACGGGTAAAGCTAATAAGTTAATTATTTTTGTTGTTGTATTGTACACTAAATTTTGATGATTTTGGTATATAACAAATTGTAAAACGAGCAAAGCAACACAGAAAACATATTATCACAATATGATGCATGAATTCGTAATGCACGGAGCGGACGTAAAAAAAAAGTTGTTTTAAAAATTCACCATACATCAAAATATTGCGCTAGAGACTTCCCGTTTATTGTAAAATAAAGGCAATTGATTGAATACGTATTACTAGACTGTAAGTGTTGTAGCTTACAATTGCAGTTTTCTACCATTTCGGTAAAGTTAAAATTGACCGAAGGTAAAATTTTTTCTATTTATCGTGATTTATATAAAAATATTACAAAACTGATAAAAGCTACAACCATGGGTTATTTTTTATTGTATTCTACATGAAATTGCACACATTTTCATATATAAAACTTTATGTAACTGCTAATATAAAACGGTGCCAACATTATGATATTATGAAAGAATTTCTGATTTTTTTGGAAGAGTTACCTCGCGGACATAAGGAAAAAGTTTTTTTTTCAAAAATTCACCATAAATCGAAATATTGTGCTAGAGACTTCCAAATTTGTTGCAAAATGAAGGTAAATAATTGAATATTACTGAAATACAAAAGTTTTAGCCTACAAGTGCGTTTTTCAACCATTTTGGTTGAGTCAAAGTTGACCGAAGGTTGAAATTTTGGCACTTATTGTTATTTATATGAAAATATTTCAAAACTGATAAAAGTTACAACCATGGGTTGTTTTTTGTTGTATTCTACATGAAATTGCACATATTTTCATGTATAAAACTTTATATAACGGCTAATATAAAACGGTGCAAACATTACGACAATCGGATGAAAGAATTTCTGATATTTTCGGCAGTTACAACGCGGATGTAAGGAAAATTTTTTTTTTTCAAAAATTCACCATAAATAGAATTATTGTGCTGGAGACTTCCAATTTGTTGCAAAATGAAGGTAAATGATCGATTATTACTAGAATATAAGAGTTTTAGCTTACAATTGCGTTTTTCAACTATTTCGATCGAGTCAAAGTTGACCAAAGGTTGAAATTTTGGCACTTATTGTGATTTACGTATATGAAAATAATTCAAAACTGATAAAAGCTACAACCATGGGTTGTTTTTAGCTCGTTCCGGCTTCCCGCTTCCAATGGCTGGGAATCCAATGGGACCTGAACAAACACAAGCTATCTCTCCCACCCAAGAAGGTCAAGGAGATAGCGAAGGCTACAAAACAGTTCCTCAAGAACAAGAAGGCTCCTCGACGTACCCAAGAGAGAATCCTATCACTGCAGTTTGCATCGGTGACGGACGTCCTATTGAAAGCCATATTGAAGGATATCAATCGAGTCTGGAGAAAGAGAGCCAACGTCAAACTCAGGGACAAGATCTCGATAATTCCACCCATTTTGACAAAAAGGTTCCGTCCATGGACGGAACGCCAGAACCTAGTCAAGTCAGTACCTCTGCAATTCCCTCCGCCGTCTCTAACCATCCACACGGACGCATCTCTGAGTGGATGGGGAGGATATTCCCAATACAAGAAAGTACAGGGAACGTGGTCGGAGATGTTCCGCCAGTTCCATATCAATATTCTGGAAGCAATGGCAGTTTTCTTGACCCTAAAACGACTGGCTCCAGCCAGGAACATTCATATAAGGCTAGTCTCGGACAGTCTAGTAGTAGTCCACTGTATAAACAGGGGAGGCTCCAGGTCAAGCAAACTAAATCATGTATTGATTGCAATATTTTCATTGGCGGCGAAGAATCATTGGCACCTGTCAGCAACTCACCTGGCAGGAGTAAAGAATGTTATCGCAGACGCACTTTCCAGGACAACTCCGCTGGAATTTGAGTGGTCCCTGGAAAGGGACCACTCCAATTCCAGCGTTCCGGTGGATTTGCAATCAAATCCCGGACCTTCAAGTAGACCTATTCGCCACGGAATCCAACCACAAACTACCATGTTATGTGGCACCCAACCTGGACCCTCTAGCCTACGCCACGGATGCAATGTCCATAGATTGGAACAATTGGCGGAAGATTTACCTATTTCCACCTGTGAATCTTCTGATGAAGGTCCTGCACAAACTGAGATCTTTCACAGGACAAGTACCATTAGTGGCACCCAACTGGCCAAAGAGCAACTGGTTTCTGCTTCTTCTAGAACTGAATCTCTGGCCCAAAAGGATCCTCCGTCCAGAACTGACTCAGGTATTACAAACTCAGACTGTGTCAGCTTCCTCAAGGGTTCTGAGTCCCCTAACTTTATGGACTTCATGAAGTTTGCAGCTCAAAGAGACGCTAGTATTGATCCACTAAACATCTTATTCATAGAATCGGATAAAAGAGAATCAACGCTCAGGCAATATGATTCAGCAGTAAAGAATATGGCCAATTTTCTAAAGGATTCAGCTACTCATAAAATGACCACAAATCTGGCAATCTCGTTCTTTAGATCTCTATTTGAGAAAGGCCTAGCCGCTAGTACCATTACTACAATCAAATCAGCCTTAAGAAAGATTTTCCAGATTGGTTTTGATATCAACCTGTCGGATTCATACTTCTCTTCGATTCCAAGAGCATGTGCCCGTCTGAGACCAACAGACCGCCCTCATACAGTCTCTTGGTTTTTGAATGACATACTTAAATTAGCCTCAGACACTAATAATGAGTCATGCTCATATATAACCCTTCTTAGGAAGACCTTATTTTTAATGGCCCTAGCCTCAGGTGCCAGAATATTTGAACTCTCGGCTCTCTCTAGAAATCCAGGCCATGTTGAATTCCTCCTGTCAGGTGATGTATTACTATCCCCAGATTGGCAGTTTTGGCTAAGAATGAGGACCCACAAAACAGATGGACTCCATGGAAAATTATTCCTCTGACACAAGATACATCATTGTGTCCTGTCGCTACCCTTAAATCCTTTTTAGCCAGGACTTCCGAAAAATCTTCAGGCCCCCTGTTTATTAGAGAGAAAGGTGGTACGATTTCTCTTAAAGGTATTAGACAACAAATACTCTACTTTATTAAACAGGCCAACCCGGATTCAATCCCACACATCCATGACATCCGAGCAGTGGCTACCTCCATTAATTATTTTCACAATATGAATTTCGAAGACCTGAAGAAATATACGGGTTGGAAATCTCCAGCAGTATTTAAACGCCACTATCTCAAAAACTTAGAGGGCCTTAAATTCCCAACAGTGGCTGCAGGGAGCATAGTCTCCCCTAAATGACCAAGTCTTACCAACTCTTTTCCTTAGCCTTGTCATTTCTTTCCCTAATTCTCTCTCCTTCCTACCTGCCTCGCTCGTATTCCCTGCCAACCTCTCTCTTCCGGGTCGGGCTGGTTCTTTGCCATCCCGCCACCGGAACATGTATATAGTATTGAGACCATATTGGTTTTGTGGAACTGTCTGTATTGAGACCATATTGGTGTTACGGAACTGTCTGTATATACCCTTCTATATTGCTCAGATACCATAATTGTACATTGTCCTCCCTATTATATTATCTTATTATTACTAGTTCTAAGTCATAGTTTAAGTTCTAGTTTAATTAGTTTATAAGTAAATTTATTGCCTTATTACAAAGCATTAAATTTATTCTTTAAGGGGGCCGACCGGCTAATGCCATTTTTTAAGGACAGGACTTTGATATTCATACTACTTAATAAGGTGACTTGGGACATCTCCAAACAGCATATGATTTTTGCCTCTGACCTTCGGTTTTGTGACACCTGGGCAATTTATCCCGAAAATAACCATTTTTCAAATTCTATCTCCTCCCTTGATATTTAATATTAAGACCTAGGATTACTACCATATATAGACCTGATGCAGACCTCCAATCGAATGAGGAGTTTTTTTTCTAAAAGTCATGTTTTTGCTAGATATGAATTTTTCAATATGGTAAACAAATAAACCCTATAAATCAGGAGAAAAAAATTCATAAAAAAAAAGACGAAACAAAAATTGGAAAAAAGGGTTTTATTTGATTGTTCTATAATGTCTTTCTGAGTTATATACCAAATTCCAATGTTATAGCTTTAAAACTAAGTGAGAAGATAGATTTTGAAGGTCAATAAGTATAGTTTTGAGATACGGGCGTTCAAAGTTTTCCTTTGTATTTCTATAAAGACAATATTAATAAATAATGATTATTATGAATGTATATTTCTTTTTTGTGTATTAATAAACCAAAACTATTTTATTTATCATAATTTAATCATAAATGATGATCCCTTTGCTCATATATCGTAGCCTGGGGCACTGCTTGAGGCAAGATGGGGCACTCCTTCCTACGCAACTCTCTCTCTCCCCTTCACTAACTCGGCTTATTACAGCGAATTTTCTTCTTCTGTATGTTAGCGAGATGTTTTCCTTGTATTTTCCTCTTTGGCATGATGAAATTCTTGCCGAAACAAAGATAAACGTAAATGCAAGAGAATGTCAGAGGTGAAACTCAAAGATGTACTCTCTTTTTACAAAGACAATTTAATAAATCATGATTATTATGAATGTCATATTCCATTTTGGGTATTAAAGAACCAAAACTATGTTATTTATCATAAATGAAGATCTCTTTGCTCAAAGATCGTAGCCTTGGGCACAGTGTGACGTGTCCTGTCAGGCAAGAAGGGGGCGTTACTAGGCAACCCTCTCCTCTCTCTTCACTAACTACACGTATATTATGATATTCTGTAATAATACTTGAGCGATTTTTCTTCGTCTGCATGTTAGCGAGATGTTTTCCTTGTCTTTTCCTCATTGGCATGATGAAATTCTTGCCGAAACATACATAAACATACGTAAAAGCAAGCGAATGTCAGAGGTGTAATCGAACGTGTAGACTACTTGAAGTTTGTGCTCTCACTGATGGTTGGACTTGGTTGGTAGCTGACTAAAGTCTCTCTTCTTGACTCGGGGAATGTCTACAGATGCCATTTCTCCCAATTTCTTTGACAATAATTATCAAAATTTACGATAATAGAAGAAATATTGCATCTTCTTGTATGGATCAATGTTTTAGGCTTATTGAGTTATGTTAACTAATAACCCTGTAACTACGAAAGTAAGAGGAATTTTGACGAAATATTTTGTATATGTAATTTATTATCCATTGCCATATGAAGCATTTTTCGCCCTATACGTGAACCTTAAGTTTCATTATCCCCTTTTATACACTTGTTTGGTATCTGTTTAGCTTGGATGGGAATTCTCTGACACTTTTCACCGGCAGACACAGGTCGAACCCAGAAAAGGGATTTTGACGAAGGAAAAATCTATTTCTGGGGGAAGACCTGTGTCGCCCAGTGAACCCAGCCCTTCTTCTTCTTCTCTCCCCACCCTTATCCAGTCCAAGCTTGGGGGTCTATTCCAGGAATGAAGGGAATGCATGGGTAATAGTAGTAGTAGCGAGAGGAAGGTAAGGGAGGTGACCTTTGTGATGGCTCTAACCCTTGTAACAGCTCTTGCCGTGGAGGGATTTTGGAAGGAATCCTCTAACTGGCAGAGGACTTGTGAGTAGTGGCTTCCACTCACCCTTATACTTCATATCGACGCCCCTTGGGGTGCTCGCACTGAAGGTAGTAACTTCAGCATACCATGCTAGCTTTTTCTCTGGTATATTTAGGATCTATTTATACTTAGAAAAGTGAACTACAGGAACTTTTCACCAGGCGACACAGGTCTTCCCCCAGAAATAGATTTTTCCTTCCTCAAAATCCCTTTTCTAAGGTGGAGGAGAGTGCTCCACTGAATAGGGGTGTCTCTTCAATGGGCGTGACTTCCTCAAATAAGCCAGTGGTGCCTTGAATCGGGGCTAGGTGCTCCTGGGCTTGATGAGAGAAGGTGAACGTCAGAGACACCTCTCCAAACCTTTGTTGCATGCAACCTGGGAATGCACAGATTTGACTGAGGGGGTGACTACCCGTGGGCAGACCCCACCAACCTCCCTTGGGCCTTAAGTATACCTCTTCCCTGATTGAAAGTGACCTCTGCCTAGGAGTGTCAGCAAGCCAGGCAGCCACCTCCTCCAGTGACACTTCACTATCACTTTTATTCAGTTTACTCATGATGAACCTCACTAACTCACATAGTTGAGTAAAAAGAGACACCATCAGTCCAAACTTCTTGTCAATTCCCTCTTCTAGATTACCAATGGAATCTGTCTCCCATGATTGTGATTCTGGCGAAGGCGGGGATGTGGACTCTGCATACCTGATACAATGGTGATAGGTGAAGCAACAACAGATCATTCAATACTCACCTTTTTAGGGGTCAAATTATTGGATACCTTACTTTCAACTCTTAACAGCCGTCTTCCTCTTCCAGTCCCTTTCGAGTTTGCTAAGATGAGAGGTCAAATTTTTCCATGTCTTCTTATCCCATCCTTCACATTCTTGACAGGTATTATTAATAGAACAATATTGACCTCTGCAAGTAGCACAGATAGTATGCGTATCATACGAAGCTTTAGTCACAATAGTATTGCAGCCTTTGCTGCAATACCTAAAACTACTTGAACTAGAATCTGACATACTAATGAATAAGGAATTAAATCAATACACAAAATAATATCAGTAAGTATAAAGCACTTCTTAAAGTAAACAAACGAAAACATAGACTGACGAACCGATTACGGAAATGCTGAACAAGCAAACGACTGGCAATTCTTGATGAGAGAAAAGCCAGCCGAACAACTAAGAAACCAAAACATAGACACCAATGAACCACATTTAACAAAAACCATGACAATTAGATGCAAAATAATACTAACCAAAAAAAGGCTACAAGCCTAAATACTTCACCGCAATGAAACAAGGTAAGATTTGATGGGGGAAAAAACAAGCTGCTCTCCTACAATGTGTTAGTCCTAGGACGGCAGAAACAAAATTGTGGTATTTTCATGAAGCTGTTCCTCTTCCCAACAGGTAGTGAAAGGAGCCTTTTCACCTACCGGATAAGGAAGAGGTTTATAACCATGAATTCTTGGGAATTCAAACTGCCAGCGAGTAGAAACTACAGCTGTATAATTGCTGGGTAAGTTACATGAATAAAAATCTGCAAATAGGAGAGTCCAATAATATTGGGGGTTGACTGTAACCAACTTTCCCATAAAACAACCAGCCTCAGCCCCTTTTGGTCACTATACAGAGCTTTTACTATAATTGGCTAGTCTATGTGAAATAAATTCAGTTATTTCTCGCAAGCCTGTGCAAAATAAACTTAACTAATTTGGATAACAGATATATCCACACACAATCTTCCCCAATTCATCTCAATTGGCAAGATTTTATTGCCTATCCAAAAGTCAACAATTTCAAATCAGTTAAAAATTACTTTAAAGTTAGTGGCATTCATATAAACGTGTAACTAAACCAGAAGATGTCTTTCATTCGACTCACTTGTTTACTAAAGGAACTGGACTCGATAAAAGGCTTGGTAACTTCTCTGTAGAGTTCCGGAGTCTCATTTACAAAAGAAGATTCTTGTTTCTCAAATCGCAGAATGTGCTTTTCTTCTGCCGGATAGACTATTGTTGCTTTCACTTCTGTTAGAACAAATCTGTCATTAGTATATAGTTTCTACAACTGAGCTTTTAAAACAAACTAGTGTAACTAAAACCTTGCAAACAGATTACATACATTGATAAGTTTTAAATCTACATAAATTTAAAAATTAGGAATCTTTATCAAGCAGAATGAAGTGAAATGTAGTGCACAATATTTAAATGCTCCTTCACAAAGCTAACCTCTCTGCAATAGAAATATTGTAAGCCGTTTTATTTGCATATGCAGAAAATAGTCGTTCATCATGAAATTCCATGCAATTCATATTGTATTCAATTATCTATGAGAAGACACAAAATTTCTTACACAGAGAATTCCACATGAAAATGGATATGGATATGGAGCAGCCCAACATATGACAATATTTACTAATTATGTATGAACTCCACTCGGCATAGGATTTTTACATGCAAATTTACTGTATTTTGCCAAAAATATTATCTTATATACTCCTACAAATTATGAAAACCACAATTGAATAAAAGAAATCTTTAGCATTTGTAACATTAGAAATGGAATGCAATGCAAGTAGGTTACTTACCATTAAGTTCAGGAGAGAGTAATACTTTTTTGTTATGGTATACATCATTTTCAAATAAATCCTGAAGTTTTGTCTCATCTGTCAACATTTCGGGAAGTTTTTCTGCATTAAAAGGTAGTTTCTGAAAAAGTTTATTTAAAATTAGATTTGGATTTTTTTTTTTAATTTGTACAAACTTTAAATAACTTGTTCTATGAACACATGTACTATTTGCATTTTTTGATAGTATACTCAGTCTTGTCCTCAAGGAATTACCCCTTCCACGGTCTAATCAGAGTTCCATGGTGACCAGACTAATGTCAAAGAATTCTCTTTCAGCTGGTCTTGTGGCCAGGTATTGTGTTGTAATGATAAAAATCATAACAGCTGATGGAGTATAAATGGACTCAGGATAACAGAGCACTTTCTCTTATTCTCAATTTTCTTACACCAAAAACCCGCAAGAAGAAGAAGTGGCTATACGCATATGCACCATCACATTGTTTACATGACCAGAAACAGACCATTACGCCATTATCCTTTCCGGTTGTCAGTGTATAGTGTACTAAAACCAGTGCTCCGTAATTTCATTACCAAGGTTCATAGAAAGATCTATGTTAAATCTAAAATTTTTTTAGTTTAGACTGTGGAACAATGATTTAATTGTGTGAAAAGCTGGCTTTGCAAGCACACATCTCCACTTCTCACGATTTCTGATCATTATTTGTAAAAGCACAAATTGTTTTGACAAATTTATCAGTCTATTAAGAAGTTTTATCTAAAGAAATGTTCCACAATTATTATTAAAAATACATATAGATAATCCTTTCAGATAATGAAGTCTGCAATACCCTACTAGACAGCAGCCTACAATCTACATCGATTCAGTGAGAATAAGTAAGCTAGACTGTAGCAGATATTGTTTCTAGCCTATAACCTATGATTATATATCATTAAAGGTGAACTAAAATAACCTGGATTAGGTAATGTATGGATGGATTATAGAATTTAAGGTCATTCAGCACTGCTGGATTAGGTAGTACCCTGAATTAAGGTAAGTGTTTTAAAGGCATATCCTGTTAAGGACCTAGGCAGTAGCCTAAGTAAACGACCAAGAACTTAGGATTAGTAAAAGGCTACAAACTTTTTCCTTTTATATAGACCTGAATAATTAAGCACAGTCTTAGTACTCTGGGCTATCTTGTGCATACCCTTAAAAAAGAATTAAATATAATCTGAATTAGACAATAACCTAGACTAGGTGATAGCCTAACCATAAAGTTTCACGGTAGTTAATTACTGTTTTATATATTAGACCAAAACCAACTGACCAAATGGGCTATGAGTTAGTAGCCTAGCTTGAATGCTACAATACACCTGGTTAATCCCATACCCTTGAAGGTGAATTAATTCATCTGGATCAGACATTAACCTAGACTAGGTGATAGCCTAACTATAAAGTTTCAAATCAGTAAGTTTCACATTAGAAAGTTACTGTTTTATATAGTACACCAAATAGCCTAGGGCTAGATGTAAACAACCTGGATTAGACAAAAATGTTAGCATAACTATGAATTTACATATGAGTAAGTTTCTGTTTTTATTTAGCATTTACATTAAAAATGATCTAGAATAATCTGGATTAGACTATAGCCTATACTAGGCTCAGAGGGGACAATTTAGGAAACATCCTATCACAGGTCTACTAAGTGGTAGTTTAGTCAAAATAGCCTAGGATATAAACAGCATCCTAGGCTTAATAAAATATATGTTTTTACAACTAGAGGCCGATACCGTTACGGTGGCCCATTGGTAAGGCTACATAGTAGTGGAGCTTTTACGTAGCCTATATACATAAAGGTGATAAACCCAGAACAGGCTTTAGCCTGGCCAGATTAAGTTGGAACCCCATTTCTAAGGGAATATTCTACCAGTAACCTAAAAACCTGCAATTGCTTAATATCAGGTAAGGATGGTCTCAGCCACAGAAAACAGAAAACTAGATTTCTGGGCTCAGTTCGTGTCGCCCTGTGAAGTAATCCTTTAGACCATTATTTCTAGGGTAAATGAGCTAACACATACCAGAGAAAATAAAATCAAAGGTAAAGTCAGTATAACTGACTCGCTCACTCTAATAAAAAGGAGAGTGTCGGTATGGAAACAGGGGCGAGTGAGACCACTACCACGAACCCGTAGCCATTTAGACATTTCCTCACCAAAATCCTCACCTGCAAGAGCCGAACCATAGGTAAATACGGGCGCTACTACTACTAATACCCACGCCATGCGGACAGCAGCGCCTCTAGTGGTCATCCTTTAATGTTAGCATCCCCGCGTAACACGTACCTGATTTTTCTCTGTGTTGTGTTCGCTTCTATTCTATTAATTGGATACCATGGAACGCGCTGCCATCGCCGCTGCTAAGTTAAGTACCCTGAAAAGGTTTGGATTTAGTTTTCGTCAGCCGATAACCCGTATTTTCCGTTTTTTAGGTCTTAATACGGTTACCGGGTCTGACGCATGGCAGCCATTGGCTCGCTTCATGCTCGGTTAGGCGTCCTAGTCCTCCATACTAGCTCGTCTTTCCCTTTTATTATCCTTCCATGGGTCTTAGGTTACGTGTTACTCTAGCTTACTTTCAAGTTTACATTGTATCTTTCATTTAGGGAATTCTAACCCATGCCTTAGCTTTGGTTCATGCATGCATGTCTTTTGTCTAGGTATTTAGGCTATGAAATGTTTGATTTTAGTCCTGTATCCTGGCCATTGCTCTTCATCGGCTACGGCTAGCTCCGAGTGGAAGCCTGGTTCTTGGAACTAGCCTTCCCCTCCTGGGCTTCCTTCATTCACTCACGTTCCCTCTCTCTCCCTTTAACATTCTATTTTCTTTATTGTGTTATATATTGTATTTTGGGTTAGCAGATAGGGCGACCTAGACGGTTTTGTTGCATTATCCTTATACAGTTTGTTGCCTTTCCGTTTCCTTCGGATTCACATGGTCGTAGCCTACGCAGTTGTTGCTTTACCTTGGTACACTTGTGATCGCGTGGTCCCTTGGTCGCCCTATCACCAGTTCCCTTCCTCCCCTCCAGTGCGGTAAGGGGGGTTCTGTCCGTGCTCGCTTAGGTTTCTATGGTACCTTTCGAGCTTCTCCCACCTCTTCTCCCTGTATTGGGGGGGAGGACTTGGGAGCTTGGGACAGCTGGGACACTGGTTGGCTGTGTTCTCAGATCCTGGGGGATCCCGGGGTGGCGGGAGCAAGGTTGGCCACCTTTCTCGTTGTCCGCTCTGATCTCCCCCGGCGTACTCCATAGAGTTTATTTTTCTCCCACACTTTTTGGTCTCCCCCGTTTTCTTTCGGTTGGGTCACTTGCTTCTTACCCGAGTGCCCTGATGGTTGGAGCAGGGGATGGCTGGCTCCGCCAGCCATTGGAGTGGAATAAACTAACATGGTAATTTGCTTTCCCAGTTCCCTCGTATCTCTACCGGCGGAGCGTTTGCTTCTTACCCAGACTCTCCGTTAGTAGTGACTTCGGGGGATTATTTAAGATTTTTATTGCAATGTATCTATTCTTAATTTTGAGTAACCTAGTTAACCTATTATTATTAGGACATCCTCCTCCGTTCTACGGCGGGTTTTTTATGATACAGTGGTCCCCCCGTATTCGCGGGGGATGCGTACCAGACCCCCCCGTGAATAGTTAGAATCCGCGAATGTTTGGAACCCCTATGAAAATGCTAAAAACAGCCTATTTTGTTAGTTAAAACTCAAGAAAAACCCACTAAAAATTTTCATACTTGGTTTTTTAATAGTTTTATCACAATAAGTGCATTTTATGATGAAATTCATCAAAAAAACCAGGAATTTGTGGATATTTATCATAGAGAAATACCGCGAATGCGCGAATTTTCCGCGAATAATGCAGGGAAACGTTCCCTAGAGAAATCCGCGAATGTGTGAGTCCGCGAATCTGGAGAACGCGAATACGGGGGGTCCACTGTATATATATCACCCCGGCTGGCTTAATTTTGCTTCTCCGGTGTACTACGGAGATTCCAGCGATAGGAAAGCACGTCTTTCCCTTACACGTAGATCGGAGGGATGTCACCTAATGATTATAATTACCTTTACTCCGGCATACAACGGAGTTTAGTAGTAATACTGTAAGTGCCTTGTTGATACTCATGTATCTTTCCACTTACAGGCTACAAACTGCCAGGAGGCTGGCTGCAACGCCATCCTCCAGGACCCGTGCGGTCATGAAGTCTGTTGCACCCATGCTCCGTGTGCTACGCCTCACGGAGGCCTCGTTGTGTGGCACCACGAAGCATGTTCCATCTGCTACGAGTTGGTCACGCAATTCTTGGACGGAGTAAGTATTTTCAACTGGGTTTACTCTTGCCCACTATGATTGATATGTAATAATAGGCTTAGATTTAAACTTGCTTTGTAATATCTTGTTAGGTTGTCACCCGTTAGGACCTTGGGCGTAAGGCTTACAATTACCCTTTCTTCCAGGCTGCCGCCGTGAAGGAAGTCGCCCTGGCTACCCTGAAGGCATGGGTGGGCGGCTTTGGTAAGAACGCCCCCAAGGGACAGCCCTACATACTTGACAAGAAATTGGCTGTCCAGATTTTCCCCGGGGGCAAGTCAACAGGCTATGTGGACCCTGCCGCAGCAGTTCCGGCGATAGCCTCGATTCAACAGCAGGTGGCGCAAGCCTAGAGTGGTGGTAGCAATCAGGAAATCGTAGCAGACGTCTCAACCCTTAATTTAGATCTTGAGCCAATGATGGTAGGTGCCGACGATTTGTTGGTTGAGGTGAGTTTGTTGGGCGATCAAGGGCCTCCCTTGGTCGCACTTGGATCTTCTTCTCCTGCTCCTTCTTCTTCATCTTTTCAAGGCTTTACGGGATCTGAGATCCCGGCTAGTATGCCTGCTGCTTCTGTGCCCCCTAAGGTGAAGGGACACAGAGAGCAGAAGACCCTTCAGAAGACGGCGACTAAGAAACCGTCGTCTTCTTCTCGTAAGTCTTCGGCGCCCCACACCGGAGCAGGGAAGGTGAAGCCTGAGTCTTCACATGCTAAACGGTCGAGAGGTAAATCCTCTAGGGAGAAGGTCCGCACTCCGGTCGAGCCTGTACCTTCCCCTGTCTCCGCCGGATCTTCTTCTTCGGTGACTCCTAACAGGGCAGCGGCACTAGGTGACTTCGACCCCGCTGCCTTTTTGTCAGGAGTTCTTCAGCAAGTGGGGGAAATGGTCAGCTCGCTTAGTTCGAGGTTTGAGCAAATGTTTGCTCAGATTTCAATCACTTTGAACCAGTCAGGCCAGTCCATCCAAAGTCTGTCCGACCGAGTGTTGGACCATGACAATCGCCTGGCTGGTATGAACCAAGCGCCCCAAGCTGTAGCTCCAGTGGCAGGAGCCGGCCTCGCTCAGCTGCCGCCGTATGACTCTCTTCCCGCCTTTTCCATGAACAACCCTTGGAGGGTAGCAGCATACGCACCCTTCCAAGACGGTGTGATTTCAATCCCGGAGTGTGGCACCAGGAGGATCAAAGATTTTGAGTTTCATCCTTCCGGATTGACCCCACCTTTCATGGGGTATGCAAGGTTGACAGAGGCAGCTCTCAATAGGGAAGATAAAATCCCTAAAGAGACTGTCCTCTACAGCCGAGAACGGGCACAGAGAGAATGGGTACACTGCTTGGAGGACTGGGACTGCTCCAATACCAGGCTCCAAGCTTTCAAGAGTCCCTTTACCATCTTTGCCACGGAGGAGGAGGCACCACTCCCCTTTACGACAAAGCTAGCTGAGACCGTTATGCAAGCGGTCTCAAAGGACGAGTCTCTTCCACAGCTAAAAGAGGCTGACCCCACTTCTCCTCTCTACCCAGCGTTCGGAGAAACCTGGGAGAACCTACCAGCCACATTCACAGTAGGGAAGCTGAAGCCGGACTGCGCCATGGAACAGTTCGGCGAGAAGCTGCCAAGATTGCCTGAGGCTCTTGTTCAGGCAGAATTTGATGCCAGATCTAGGCTGGGGAGGACTCTCAACTCCCTGGTCATTAACGAGGTGGCTTCTTTGACATATGGTTCAGAAACCCTCTTTAAAATATTGGCAAAGTCCCAAATGCAGACGGTATTGACTGATATGTATGACTTTATGGTAGCAAGGAAGAACTGTCGCAAGCATGTTCTTCAAGAGGCTACCATTCGACATGAGCCAAATAGGCTGCTCGCATCAAACATCTGGGGAGCAGACCTATTTCCTGAGTCTGCAGTTAATGACGTTCATCATGAAGCTTCGAGGCTTAACCAAAGCCTCAGAGAGAGATGGGGTATCTCAAATAAGAGGAAGCCTGAAAACACTCCCTCAAATGCCAAAAAGCTGAAAAAGACAAAAAGGTATCTGCCGTATCAGAAGAAACAACAGCAACAATTTGTCCAGGCGGTCCCAGTCTCTCAACCTGGACAGCCCTTTCAACATCCTAAGGCTCAAAGTCAACCCCTCCTGCTGTCTCCTCAAGGACAACCTTCTACTTCAAACACTGTTTCCCCGGCTTTCAACCCGGCGTTTGAAAACCAGGCATTCCAACCCTTTAGCAGGTTTGCCAGGGGAAGCAGAGCCAGAGGTAACTTTCGGCAGCGAGATACAGGAAGGGCCACCAACCGAGGTAGGCACTTCCGAGGCGGTCGTGGAAGCCACCCCACACAGCAACAGTGAGGATCCCCAGGTAGGAGGGAGGCTGTTCCTCTTCCGTCACAGGTGGGGGTTCAGCAAATGGGCACAGAGCATCGTGTCCAAAGGGCTAGGTTGGAGTTGGATCAAAGGTCCACCTCCAACCAGATCATTCCTTCAATTACCATCAAAGGAATTGACAGATTACGCAGAGGAGCTCCTTCAGAAAGGAGTTGTGTCGAAAGTCAAGCATCTAAAGTTTCAAGGGCGCTTATTCAGCGTGCCAAAGAAAGGCTCATCAAAAAGAAGAATAATCTTAGACTTGTCAAAACTAAACTTATCCATTCGTTGCGACAAGTTCAAAATGCTGACTATCTCACAGGTACGGACCTTACTTCCCCGTGGGGCCGTCACCACCTCTATCGATCTTACAGACGCATACTATCATATCCCAATCGCGAGACATTTTCGCCCATATCTGGGCTTCAAGCTAGGAACCCAAGCTTTCTCATTCAAAGTGATGCCTTTCGGCTTAAATGTGGCCCCCAGGGTATTCACAAAAATAGCAGAAGTGGTAGTTCAACAACTGAGGTCTCAAGGGATAATGGTAGTAGCGTACCTCGACGATTGGCTGATTTGGGCATCAACCGTCGAGGAATGCCTGACAGCTACAAGCAAAGTAATCAAATTCCTGGAACATCTGGGGTTCCAAATAAACAAAACGAAGTCCAGGTTCACCCCAGAGACTTGTTTTCAGTGGTTGGGCATCCAATGGGACTTATCCTCCCACAATCTGTCAATTCCAGCAGTCAAAAGGAAAGAAATAGCCAAAGCAGTAAAGCAATTCCTCAAATGCAAAAGAACATCAAGGAGAAACCAGGAAAGGGTCCTGGGCTCTCTTCAATTTGCTTCAGTAACGGACGTTCTTCTGAAAGCAAGGTTGAAAGATATAAATCGAGTTTGGCGTTCAAGAGCAAATGTCAAGTCTCGAGACAAGTTGTCAGTGATCCCACAAATACTTCGCAACCAACTTCATCCATGGGCAAAGGCAAAGAATCTGTCCAAGTCAGTTCCTCTTCAATATCCTCCTCCGGCGTTAACTATACACACAGACGCCTCCCTAACCGGTTGGGGAGGATACTCTCAATTCAGGAAGGTCCAAGGAACATGGTCACTTCAATTCAGCCAGCTACACATAAATGTTCTGGAAGCAATGGCAGTATTTCTCACTCTGAAGAGGCTCCTTCCACCAAAGAATTCCCACATAAAATTGGTTTTGGACAGCGCAGTAGTAGTACACTGCATCAACAGGGGAGGATCCAAATCAAAACATGTGAACCATGTCATGATAGCCATATTTTCTCTAGCAAACAAACACAAATGGCATCTATCCTCCACCCACTTGGCGGGAGTAAGGAATGTGATAGCAGAAGCCCTGTCTCGATCAGTTCCTCTAGAGTCGGAGTGGTCCCTGGACAACGTATCATTCCGGTGGATACGCCGGAGGGTTCTGGGTCTTCAAGTAGATCTTTTCGCCTCTCAAGCGAACCACAAGCTCCCTTGCTATGTGGCCCCAAACCTGGACCCTCTGGCCTATGCCACGGACGCCTTGTCCATAGATTGGAATCAGTGGAAGAAGGTTTACATCTGTCCTCCAGTGAATCTTCTTTTGAAAGTTCTGAGCAAACTCAGGACTTTCAAGGGCCAAGTAGCTCTAGTAGCTCCGGACTGGCCAAAGAGCAATTGGTACCCTCTGCTTCTGGAATTGGGTCTTTGCTCTCAAAGGATTCCCAATCCCAAACTATCTCAGCCAGTACAAATGAGGACTGTGTTCGCTTCCTCAGGAATTCTCAAAACCCTAACTTTATGGACTTCATGAAGTTTGCAGCTGAAAAAGATGCAGGTATCGATCCCCAGAATATCCTTTTCCTAGAATCAGACAAAAGGGAATCGACTTTGAGACAGTATGATGCGGTTGTTAAAAAGTTAGCATCTTTCCTGAAGGAAACAAACACTACAACCATGACAGTGAATTTAGCTATATCCTTTTTCAGATCCTTATTCGAAAAAGGATTAGCAGCTAGCACCATTACTACTAAGTAAATGCAGGCTCTTAAGAAAATAGTTTTCCAAGTTGGGCTTTCAAAGTAGACTTGACAGAAATCTTAACCTTTCACGTTCTATTCCCAAAGCTTGTGCTAGACTTAGACCTTCTGAAAGGCCTACTTCAGTCTCATGGTTCTTAAATGACGTCCTCAAGCTAGCTTCGGACACTGACAACTCTTCTTGCACATTCATGATGTTACTAAGGAAGACGTTATTCTTATTGAGCTTGGCCTCTGGGGCCAGAATTTCAGAACTGTCGGCTCTATCCAGAGATGCGGGGCATGTAGACTTTCTCCCTTCAGGAGAAGTCTTACTTTCCCCGGATCGGAGTTTTTTAGCCAAAAATGAGGATCCTTTAGCAAGGTGGACCCCTTGGAAGGTCATACCACTTCCCCAAGACCCTTCTCTTTGTCCAGTTATGACCTTACGAGCCTTTCTGTCTAGGACATCTTCTAGATCATCAGGTCCTCTCTTTATGAGAGAAAAAGGTGGTACTTTATCAGTTAAAGGGATCAGGTAGCACATCCTTTACTTCATTAAACAAGCTAACCCTGAATCATTCCCAAAAGCTCATGATATCAGGGCAGTAGCCACATCTATAAATTATTTTCAACACATGAATTTCGATGATCTTAAGAAATATACTGGATGGAAATCGCCGACAGTCTTCAAGCGTCACTATTTAAAGTCTTTGGAATCCTTAAAATTTTCAGCAGTGGCAGCGGGAAACATAGTTTCCCCTGACTCTGCATAGTAGTTGTAGCTAAAAGATCCAGGTCTCCTTTCTACCTACCTCAACTAACATGTCGCGTACCCTACTGTTAAGCTCTTGATAATTCTCTAGCCTTGGCAGCTATGATAATTCTAGTGGAATGTCCCTTATTTTATGCTAGGGACATCCACACTTAAGTGTATATTGTATCAGGTGGAATGTCCCTTATTTTTATGCTAGGGACATCCACACCAGTTTGTATATTTTGAAAAATTTAACCAAATGTTGCTCCTCTTATTTTTATGCTAGAGGAGCACATTACTGCTATTGTCTATTTGTATTTTGGCTTTTTGTTAGTGAGTTCTTGTGTTGTACATATGTTTTACTCACTAATTTCAATATTACTATTGTTTATTTGTATTAGCTTTAATTATAGTCTAAGTCTATTATAATATCATAATTTATTAGTTTGTATGGGAAAATTTAATGCCATTATACTTTTTGCTTTTTTCCTGTGGTTTTATTGAGACCTCTCTTATTGGTTATCTTGTGCTGTTTCTCTGGTACGATTTCACAGGGCGACACGAACTGAGCCCAGAAAAGGGATTTTGACGTAGGAAAAATCTATTTCTGGGCGAGGAAGCCGTGTCGCCCAGTAAAATATGTCTGCTTTAGCACTATTTCTAGTAAAATATTGCTATAATACCAGAGAACTGCTAAATTGGACATGTCAGAAGCTTCTGACTCACTCACCTATATAAAAGGTGTCGGTATAAAACTGGGGCGAGTGTTAAACACTACCACAGCAACCCCTCCAATTAGCCTTTTCCTCATCAAAAGACCCTAAATACTGGGAGCCGACCCATAGGTCACACCTAGCTACCCCGTTGAAGGTGTCTGTGACGTCATACTTATCGACAGCAATGAAGCTTGGTGCACTGCAAAGGGGGGGAAAAAAGCAGGGGGGGATTTCACTGGGCGACACGGCTTCCTTGCTCAGAAATAGATCTTTCCTACGTCAAAATCCCTTTTCTGGGCTCAGCCGTGTCGCTCCCGTGAAATTGTACCAGAGAAACACCAAGCTACATCACTCTGAAACGAAATAGAATATTAAATTGTATAAATTAAGACCATACACCAAGTCAAATAACAAAGAAATGTGCTGCGGTAGGTAGAATGTTAATAATGCTGGCATAATGGAAAATATTCATATGACACGAGGACAGTACTATATTGATGTAGTAGCAGGAGACACTGACCTCCCTACAGCTATTGCATGATATTTAAGATCCTCCAAAGACTTAAGGTAATGCTTTGGAAAACCCAATGCGACTTCCAACCAGTATACTTCTTCAGATCATCAAAGTTCATATATTTGAAGAAATTTACAGAGGTTGTTATAGCCCGAATACCACGCGCTTTGGGAAAGGACCCTGGGCTGACTTTCTTGGTAAAATACAAAAACTGCTGCGCAATGCCCTTTAGAGATATGGTACCACCACCGCCCCACATGAAAAGGGGGGCGCTGGGTTCGTGTCGCCCTGTGAAACCCCCCCCTATTTCCCCCCCTGCAGCCCAAGATTGGCATCTAACAACAAGGATGACCACTAGAGGCACTGCTGTCCGCGTGGCGTGGGTATTAGTAGTAGTAGCGCCCGTATTTACCTATGGTTCGGCTCTTGCAGGTGAGGATTTTGGTGAGGAAATGTCTAAATGGCTACGAGTTCGTGGTAGTGGTCTCACTCGCCCCTGTTTCCATACCGACACTCTCCTTTTTATTAGAGTGAGCAAGTCAGTTATACTGACTTTACCTTTGATTTTATTTTCTCTGGTATGTGTTAGCTCATTTACCCTAGAAATAATGGTCTAAAGGATTATTTCACAGGGCGACACGAACCCATCGCCCAGAAATAGATTTTTCCTTCGTCAAAATCCCTTTTTAAAAGTTCTTTTTATTGTATGGTTTATGAATTAGATCAGGAATGAAGTGCTGTGGAAGTTGCTGTACGCTGATGATCTGGTGATTATTGCTTAAGATGAGGAGGACCTACAGAGAAGGGTTAGAAAGTGGCAGCAAGAAAGAAAAGACTCAATTATAAAATAGGCAGAAAAGTTTAAATACTTAGGATCTACTTAAGCTAAGAGGGAGGATGTGAAACTGAAGTGGATAGTAGGCATGAGGGAAGTGGAGAGATGTAGCTGGAGTTGATTGTGATAAAAAATACCAATCAAGCTAAAAGTCAAGACCTATAAGCATAGTGATATGGATCGGAAACATGGGCTCTAAGAAGAAAAGACGACGTAAAGCTTGAGAGAACAGAGATGAGAATGCTGAGGTGGATTATGGGAATACTGTTGCTGCTTGAGAGATTGGACAATGATGAAAGAAGAGTAGGATTAGTAAAGATAACAAGAGGTGATAAAAGTCATGATTAAGATGGTATGGGCATGTGTTAAGGATGGATGATGAGGAGGGAGTGAAAAGGCTGGGGAAGAACCTGTTAGAGGAAGATTAAGAGGGAGGCAGAGAATTAGATGGCAAGACAAAGTGAGGGAAGATATGGAAAGAAGAAGTTTGGTGGAGGATGATGCCTTAGATAAAAGGCAATGGAGAAGGCACATGAGGCAACTGACCCCCCTTAAGGGTATCAGCGGCCTGTAATTTTGGCAAAATTGGCTCAAATTCATGAAAATGAGTTATCGTCATATTTCCATACATCTGAGTCCCGGCCATTGCCACACGTAAGATAATATCAATAAGAAGCTTTTTAAATGGTTTAAAGGCCAATTTAAAGGCCACATCCAAGTAGAGAATTAAAGGTCTGGTTAGGGGTGGTTTTACTATTTCATTTTCCAGTCATTCTTTAAGTATTTGAGTTTCTTTTCATTGCATTTTGTTTCGTATGCCGTACAATATGTTTTCCTGTTAAAGATGGCAACTCTTCCCATGACTGAATAACGCGAGCCACTTGTCTCGAGGGAGAATTCTTGTATTTTTTTTATGCAATCGTGTATTTATTTTCAATCAATTGCAGACTTTTAGACATCAATTGTGTATTATATATACTACTAACATGCCAAAAAAGAAGTTTAATAAATGAAGGGAAGCAAGCTCTCATAATATCAAAACTTATCTTGAAACTAAAAGTATAGAGAGCTAATGTAGCTTCTGACATGTCGCTACTTGCCATGTGTGCTGAAGAGATGCCAAATACTTCCTATTACGAAGCTCCGAGGGAAATCTATTATTCCTTTGCACAAATATATGAAGATAATGATGATGATGGCACCAACGACTTTGTTTTGAAGTTATCTGATGATGAGGAGGGGGAGGAGGAAGAGAATGAGCATTTTCAAGATGTAATTGCTGTCCCTGATGTAGCAGGTGATGTCAGTGTTTTATCAGGAGTCAACCTAAGGAGTTTTTTTATTGAGAAGTTATATGACTGAAAAAGAAGACGTTCTGAGTGTAAGCAATGATGGAGAAACAGTTTCATTACCCTTGAGAGCTCTAAAAGACGCTTTTAGTTCGACGTATTGCGGGCAGTGGGACCGCAATATAACACTTGAAATTGATAAAAACAGTTTTAATGTTGACTTGAAACTAACGCGTAAGTGTGAGGTGCCATCTAAAAGTGTGAAAACAGAACATATCGGTGAAACAACAGCTTCATTTATATATCAAAACATATTGCTGCAATGGAACATAATATCGGCTATGCACCAAGTTCATTGCTGCCTATTATGAGAAAAAGAAAGAGAAGACCAGGAAACGAAGGTCTGCTATGCATTCAAGAAAGCAAAAGAAGCAAAGAACATCAAAAGGAGGATATGAAGGAGGGGCTCATTAGCCTTCTAAAAACTTGGCAGCACAAGAGTAGAGTGGCGTTCTATGATAACCCTCCAATAATAATATAAACTATTTTCTTTAAGTGATAAATTTTTTTTTTTTTTTAGAGGGAATAATATCTCTTATAAAAAAGAAGGAAACAGACGCCATGTAGGCTTTTCCAAGAAACTTTATATGCTTCTGAAAGCAAAATAATTGGTTAGCAAACTTTAACAGCATTTTTCTCAAAACATACATTTTTTACATTCAAATTCTAAAAACTCCCTTATTTATGAATAGATTTTAATAATCTAAAAAGCAATTGGAATAAAGATAGTGAGAGAATACATCGGCAAATTTATTTTTCTTTTTTTCTCAAAAATATGTTTTTACCATTATCTAATAATTTTAGGGTATTTTTTTTATTGAATTTTTAAAAATATTTTTTTTAAATAGCACACATCACATATTGGATTTCTGAGTTTGCCATTTTATTTGATAGGTATTAAACTTTCTGCTATTACTTTTTTCTTTAAATTGAATGATAAATAAGGAAGGAGATACACTTTAAAAAACAAATAAAAAATGCTATGTTTTAAAGAAAAATATTTGTTAAAAAAAGTTTTTATCTAATTCACCTGAAATTTTGTGTGCATCTTTAGTCAAACTAGAGGTAACACCTGTGCAAGTTTGAACACCGTCATTCAAAATTAACCCCCGACCCCGCCGATACCCTTAATGTAGGTTGAGTGGGAACACTCTAAGAAATCCTCTATTAGTTTAGTGTACATTGGTCTAGAAGCATTAACCTAAAGCCATATAAAACAGTAGCTTTGAGTAACTAAGAATATTAGTTCATAAATGAGTCTAAATGGTATGAAAATTTGAATTAAAATTTTACATAGCCAGTGCTAAAGGACTAATTCAGCCATATATGGCAGTCAAAATTAACTTCAACCTCAAAGGGTTCACAGATCAAGCTGTTGTTTTGTTTACAAGCGTGACCCAGGTGCGCATGCGCGAAATACCTCATCGCATCAGCCAGCATCAGCGATGCGTCGTCCGAGAGCGATATTTGGCTGCAATCGTGTTTTGCCGAAGTTTTGCGAGAGTTTGAGCATTTGTGGTGGTACAAGACGTACGTAGAGATGTCTGAACGTTGTATGGAGCGTGAAAGGCAT
>NC_087200.1:136882291-136982291 GCF_015104395.2 Macrobrachium nipponense | reverse complement strand
ACTTCATGAAGTCCATAAAGTTAGGGTCTGGAGAGTTCCTGAGGAAGCGAACACAGTCCTCATTTGTACTGATTGTGATAGTTTGGGATTGGGGATCCGTTGAGGTCGGAGACCCAATTCCAAGAGAAGAGGATACAGTTGCTCTTGGGCCAGTCCGGTGCAATCAGAGCTACTATCCCTTTGAAAGACCTTAGTTTGTCTAGGACTTTCAAGAGAAGATTCACTGGAGGAAAAACATAAATTCTCCTCCACTGATTCCAATCTAACGACAGGGCGTCCGTGGCATAAGCCAGAGGGTCCAGGTTTTTGGTTGGGGGCCACATAGCAAGGGAGCTTGTAGTTCGCTTGTGAGGCGAAGAGATCCACTTGGAGGGACCTGGGACTCTCCGGCTTACCCACTGGAATGACCTGACGTCCAGAGACCATTCTGATTCCAGAGGAACTGACCGGGACAGAGCGTCTGCTATCACATTTCTATACTCCTGCCAGGTGAGTGGCAGGACAGATGCCATTTGTGTTGTTTGCTAATGCAAAGATGGCTATCATGACATGGTTCAACATGTTTGGATTTGGACCCTCCTCTGTTGATGCAATGAAATAACTACCCCTGCACTGTCCAAAACTAGCCTTAGATGAGACTTCTTCGGGGAAGCAGTCTCTTCAGAGTAAGAAATACTGCCATTGCTTCCAACACGTTTATGTGGAGCTGGCGAAATTGAACTGACCAAGTCCCCTGAACCTGTTTGAACTGAGAGTATCCCCCCCACCCGGACAGGGATGCATCCGTTGTGAATGGTTAGCACTGGGAGGGGATATTGAAGGGGTACTTTCTTGGCTAGTTCTTTACTTTTGACCAAGGCCGTAGTTGGTTGCGGAGGATCTGTGGAATTACTGACAACTTAGTCTCGATATTTGGAGTTTGCTTTTGACCGCCAATCTGATTTATATCTTTCAGCCTTGCTTTCAGAAGGATATCTGTTACCGAAGCAAACTGAAGAGACCCTAGGATTCTCTCCTGGTTTCTTCGTGACGTTTGTTTGCATTTGAGGAATTGCCTGACAGATTTTGCTATTTCCTTCGTTTGGCCACTGGAATTGATAGATTGTGGGAAGACAAATCCCATTGGATTCCTAGCCACTGAAAATTGAGAATCCGGAGTAAGTCTGGAATTTCGTTTTGTTTATCTGGAACCCCAGATGTTCCAGAAAGTGAACTACCTTTTTGGTAGCTTCGAGACATTCCTCGACTGTTGGTGCCCAGATCAACCAATCGTCGAGGTATGCCGCTACCATGATTCCCTGAGCTCTCAATTGTTGTACAACCACTTCTGCTATCTTTGTGAATACCCTGGGGGCTACATTCAGACCGAAGGGCATCACTTTGAATGAGAATGTCTGATTTCCTAGCCTGAATCCTAGGAATGGGCGGAAGTGCCTGGCTATAGGGATATGATAGTATGCGTCTGTAAGATCGATGGAGCATGTGACGGCTCCACGCGGAAGTAAGGTCCTTACTTGCGAGAGGGTAAGCATCTTGAACTTGTCGCAGCGAATGAAAGAGTTTAGCTTTGACAAGTCTAAGATTACCCTTCTTTTTGTTGAGCCTTTCTTTGGCACGCTGAATAAGTGCCCTTGAAAATTTTAGATGTTTGACTCTCGCAATAGCTCCTTTCTGAAGGAGTTCTTCCGCGTAATCTATCAATTCCTTTGACGGTACCTGATGAAATGATTTGATTGGAGGGGGAATCTTTGATCCAACTCCAGCCTAATCCTTTGGAACAACTATGCTCTGTGCCCACAATTGCTGAACCCCCACCTGTGGCGGAAGGGAAGGAACAGCCTCCCTCCTACCTGGGAGCCTCATTGCTGCGATGGGCGGGTTGGCACCACGCCCTCCTCTGAACTGTCTACTCCTCGTGCCCCTTCCTGCGCCACGCTGACGAAAGTAACCTCTCGCCAATACCCTCTCGGTTGAGAGTAGCCTTGAGCCTCATAAGCAGGGTTGAAGGCCGGCGAGATAGCGTAGAAGTGGATGGTGAGATTGCTGGGGGCACCAGGAGAAAGGTTGGTTGGTTCTGTTTAGAGGTGGAAGGTTGTCCCTGTTGGGTAACTGGGACTGCCTGCACAAATTGCTGCTGTTGTTGGAGGTTTTTTATAAGGCTGGAAACCTCTTACCAGCCTTCTTTGGTTTTCTTGCCAGCGTTGAGGGGAAACGGATTCCTGTTTCCTCTTTGAGGATAAATACCCCACCTAGCTCTAAGGCTCTGGTTGAGTCTAGCAGCTTCGTGGTGGACCTCGTTCACTGCGGACTCTGGGAAGAGATCCGCTCCCCACATGCTTGCAGCCAAGAGTCTATTAGGCTCATGCCTGATTGTGCACTCTTGTAGGACATGCTTCCGGCAGTTTCCTCCTAGCCTGGAAGAAGTCAAAAAGCGTCCGACAGAACCGTCTGAAACTGAGATTTCGCCAGAATCTTGAACAGCGGTTCCGAAGCGTAGGAAAGAGCAGCCATTTCTGTAATGATGAGGGAATTGAGGGACCTGCCAAACTAGTTCGCGCATCGAACTCTGCCTGGATTAGGGAATCCGGCAGCCTAGGTAATTTCTCACCGAACTGGTCCATGGCGCAGTCCGGCTTGAGTTTACCCAGCGTGAATGTAGCTGGCAGGTTTTCCCACAATTCTCCGAAGGCGGGGGGAAGAGTGGAGAAGTAGTGACTCCGCCTCCCTCAACTGTGGAATGGGCTCATCCTTGAGGACTGCCTGAAGAGACTTCTCACCAATTTCGTGGCGAACGGAAGAGAGACCTCCTCTTCCGTCGCGAAAATAGTGAAGGGGACTCTTGTAGGCCTGGAGTTTAGTGTTAGTACACTCCCAGTCCTCAAGGCAGTGAACCCATTCCCGCTGGGCGTGATCTCTACTGTAAAGAACTGACTCCTTAGAGATTTTGTCTTCTCTCGTGAGAGCCGTTGGCGTCAGCCTAGCATACCCGATGAAAGGCTGCGTCAGACCCGGAGGTAGAACTCGAAGTCCTCAATCCTTCGAGTTCCACACTCCGAGATAGAAATCATTCGTCCTTGAATGGAGCGTAGGCAGCTACTCTCCATGGGTTCTCCATAGAGAAAGCTGGCAAGGAGTCATAAGGTGGAAGTTGAAGAATCCCCGTGCTAGATGCAGGGGAGACTGGGGGAGGAGCCTGAGCTAGCCCAGCCACTCGGTCCTCATTCTCTCTCATTCTATTAGAGAGATCCTGGATTGACTGTCCAGTTTGAGACAGACTGTTTGATAATTGCGCAAACATCTGCTCGAACCGCGTTCCCAGTGCAGAGATTTGGGAGCCTACCAGCACGCCCACCTGTTCCATCACCCCTGCTGAGGGACAGTAGAGGGATTGCAGGTGCTGGTGCTGCTAAACCCTGCCGGCATAGCGGAGTGGAAGCAGCGGAGGCGGGAGAAGGCAGTGACTCGGTGGGAGCGCGAGCTTCTCCTTCGAAGCCTTGCTTCTGGAGCTCTTCGATTTGGGAAGAGCCGGCTTTTCCTTCACCGCACGGCATAGGAAGTCGACGACTTCCTAGCCGAAGAAAGACGAAGACGACTTCCTAGAAGTCGACTTAGATAAGGTCTTCGGTTCTCTCTTTCCCTCTCCTTCCAGGAGGTAGGTACAGAGAGAGCGGGAGAGCGAATAGGGATCTCGGATCCCGCAAAAGCCTTGGAAAGAAGCGGAAGAAGAGGGGACAGGAGAAGATCCAGGAGCGCCCAAGGAAAGACCTTTGGGCGCCCGACATACCTACCTCAACAACAAATCCTCCCCACCTACCGCCATGGGCTCAAGGTTAAGGTCCAGGGCAGCGACGTCCGGAACCCGACTCCTGGGAGGCTACGACCCCAAACGATTGCTGGAGGTCTTGCTGGATGGAGGCTATCAGTGGCGGGGCAGCGGACAAGGGTTCGACGTAACCCGTCGACTTGCCCGCGGGGAAGATCTGGATGGGCCAGCTTCCTATCCAAAATGTAGGGCTGGCCACCCTTGGCGGCGTTTTTCCCAAAGCCGCCCACACGCTTTCAGGGTGGCGAGGGCGACTTCCCTCACACCGCTAGCCTGAAGAAAGGTGAGATTAGCTGCCAATTGTGGAACGGGGTTAACAAACTTACGCGACTTGTCGCTAGCGCCTAAAAATTTAAGGATGTCCGCTAGGGGCGCTGCTGTCCGTGGAGTCCTCTAGTAGTAGTAGTAGAGGCTGCATCGCCCGTTGGTATCAGCTCTCTCTTGGGGGGATTCTGATAGGAAGTTCTAATTGGTGTTTGGCTCGTGGTAGTGTTCCACACTCGCCCCTTATCATACCGACACTTCTTTTTAAGAGTGAGCGAGTCAGTTTTACTGACATTTTCTTAATTTGTTTTTCTCTGGTAATTTTAGGCTAATTTTACCTAGAAAGAATGATATTAAGGATACTTTCATAGGCCGACACGAGCTGAGCCAGAAATATATATATATATATATATATATATATATATATATATATATATTTATATATAGATATATATATATATATATATATATATATATATATATATATATATATATATATATATATATATATATATATATATATATATATATATATATATATATATATATATATATATACATATACATATATATATATACATACATATATATATATATATATATATATATATATATATATATATATATATATATATATATATATATATATATATATATATATATATATATATATATATATATATATATATATATATATATATATATATATATATATATATATATATATATATATATATATATATATATATATATATATATATATATATATACTATATATATATATATATATATATATATATAATATATATATATATATATATATATATATATATATATATATATATATATATATATATATATATATATATATATATATATATATATATATATATATTTATATATATATATATACAAAATTAATCCGTTCCGAGGCGGCCTTCGTATAATGAGGTTTTTGTATCTTGGAACACATTTTACATGTAAAATGGCTAATCCGTTCCAAGCCCTCCAAAACACCATTAAATTTCATAATAAAGCTAAATTGACCTATAAACAATGAAATACTACAACAATTTGGACCATTCAATACCTAAATTAAGAATAAAAATCCAAACCTGTAAATAAAGTGTATATTTAGTGTACAAAGAAATAAAATTATTACTGTAACGTAAAATGTCAACAGCTTACCTTTCGAGTGAGGCTATCTCCGAAAGTGGCGGCAGAGGAGGAGGAGGACAAACGGCAGATACGTACACTTAATCTTTACGAAACACATAAAAAAAAATGTCAAAACAAACTAACTTTACAAAACACATTAACAAAACTGTAACACTTAACTTTACAAAAAACTTAAAATAAAATTTATTTTGTCTTTTTTGATTTTTACATTTCGTTTACTTTTTTATAAGTTTTTGGACGATAATTTCAATTTCTTCACCACCGAATGGATGCCAGTGCGTTTACGGAATTTTTCGAACCACCCATGAGAAGCCTTGGACTCTGGGGTTGCCGTTGATGTCCTATCTCCGCTGTCGTCTTTGGCTTGGGCAATCTAATCGCCGAAAATAGCGCTGGCCTTCTGGTAGATTGCCGTCTCGGTTATTGTATCGCCATCAATTTCTTTGTCCTCGATCCATACAAGAAGCAGCCTTTCCATTTCATTATGCACATGGCTCCTCTTGTTGGACAAAATAGTGACGCCCTTGGAAGGGTGTAGCTGCTTTGATGGCTTCCTTCTGCTTAAGGATGGTGCCTATCTCGACGGATTTCGGCCGTATTCCTTAGCGATCACACTCAACCGCAAGCCAGCTTCATACTTTTTTATTATCTCCATTTTTGTCTCCATAGAAAGCACTCTCTTCTTTCTGTGAACTTCAGCAACTTTCTTGGGACCCATGACTCTATGTACTGTACGTAATTAAGTTACGTTCTCACAACACGATAATATGTACGTACTGCAACGAAATCACTAACGAATTTACGTTACTAAACGAAATCGTTGGAGCGAACGAATGCCGATTGCGTACGGTAAAGTTTCGGGTGCGAAGTGGCCGAGGTAAAGCACGCCAACACGTAGTACGTATGTATAGAAGATGCATGATGGGAGGGATGCTGTCCAATTAGAGAGAAGGATTCATGGCTTGGCTAGCATCAGGAACCAATGGGAGAGCAGGAGGATGGTGGCGAGTCTACTATACTAAGATGGCGGCGTGCGGCTACGCGAGTTTCAAAATTGTTATGGGGCGAATCTCGGACTTTCAGAAACCTTTCGTATCTTGAAAACTTTTCGTATGTAGAGCAGTAAAATTTTTCGTCTTTGCTTTCGTAACTTGGATTTTTCGTAAGTTGAGCCTTTCGTATCTCGAGGTACTACTGTGTATATATATATATATATATATATATATATATATATATATATATATATATATATATATATATATATATATATATATATATATATATATATGTAATGAGATATGAATCTCGTATTTTATTTGGTTTAAGCGTTCAGCCAAAGCATTAAGGCAAATTGATAACACATTACATCTCTCTCTCTCCAGCTATCTCCGTCGCCTCCATCTCTCTCTCTCTCTCTCTCTCTCTCTCTCTCTCTCTCTCTCTCTCTCTCTCTCTCCAAGCGATCTCCGGTACAGCCTCCCCTCTCTCTCCCTCTCTCTCTCTCTCGACTCGTAACCTCTCTCTCTCTCGACTCGCGACCTCTCTCTCTCTCTCTCTCAACAACCTCTCTCTCTCTCTCTCTCTCCATTCTAACAGGCCATCAAATGAGAGTCAAAGTTATATAAAAAATATAATGTTTATTCAACAATGGAAAGATAATAATCCAAGTCTCACAGACTAATTAACTTAGTTAACACCCCAGTATTTAAAATGTCTTAATCAGTAATTTGTCACACCAATTATCTCTTCTCCCATACAGGACTCTCGGTCCCCCCTTGCCAGAATCATCTGTTACGAAGACAGGAGAACACACAATTAAGTATACGCACTTGTAAAGATAAAGTCAATAGCTTAAATGGAATATGACATTTTACAAGCAATCACCAAGCCACCCCTTTGCCTAAAGTAAGGCAACACTTACCCATCTCAGCCTGGAAAACACGCACAGAACCAAATAAACTTTCGCAGAGCTATCCCCAGCATTCTCTCACGGACGTCTCTGAAAGTCTCCCCCTTAGACTTGGCTAATGATACCATTATCAATGGAAGAAGCGCACACATACATATGAATGCACACTTCGTCAACGCCCATGTAACAGGTCGCAGCCAGTTTTTCAAAGGCACTCGAACGAAATCCCATGATCTCACACATAGCTACGGAACGAACGTTGACTCGCTTAAACTATGCATCAGAAATGATTTATCAGCTTTCTCAGGCCGTTGCTCCAGCTCTGTCTCTATGGGTAGCCTGCACATTCCAAAAAGGTCACAGCACATCACATTGGCATATTAAACATATTATTAATTATAACCCCTTCCATCTCACAGAGCTCGGCCACACAAAATTCCTAGCTCCCGCCTAGCAACTGGTCAAAAAAGGGATTTTGACGAAGGAAAAATCTATTTCTGGGCAAGGGCCCGTGTCGCCCAGTGAAATGTCCCTTTAGCACACATTTCTAAGGTAAATTATTGCTAACATACCAGAGAAAAAGCTAAAATGGAAATGTCAGAATATTCTGACTCGCTCACCTTATGTAAAAGGTGTCGGTATGGTTTCTGGGGCAAGTGAAACCACTACCACGGGTCTCTTATCATTTAGATCCATCCTTCTTCGAAATCCCCCTACCTGAGAGGGCCGATGCAAGGCCCGCTCCCAGCTACGACTACTACTAGCGCCCCCAACGCCACCACCAGCGCCTCTACCGGTCATCCTTGGAGTTAGCCTGTCAAGCTTGGGCCCAAGGGTGGGTAACAAAAGAAGGGTGGGATCTCTTAATGGCTATCAAAGGAATGTTGACCCTGACGCTACCTTCGCGGTAGCAGGGAGTGAGCCGTAGCACGGCTCCCCTTTTCTAAGGGGTTTTGATGTGGAAAAGGCTAATTGGAGAGGCTGCTGTGGTAGTGTTTTGCACTCACCCCAGATTCATACCGACACCCTTTTAGAAAGGGTGAGGGAGTCAGAATATTCTGGCATGTCCAATTTACCAGTTCTCTGGTATTTTAGCAATAATTTACCTTAGAAATAGCACTAAAGGAACGTATTTCATGGAGCGACACGGCTTCCTCGCCCAGAAAGAGATTTTTCCTACGTCAAAATCCCTTTTCTGGGCCCAGCCCATGTCGCTTCGTGAAATAGTACCAGAGAAATGGCCACAAGCTTGAATAATGGATATAAAAGATATTGTAAGGATAAAATAAAAAAAACACTTAAAAATTAAGTACTATAATCTAAAAGAGCTTATGAACTATAAATGATTATAATACAGACTTAAGATTAAATACGGTAACTTACATTAATCTTAAAGATAAACACAATATCACAAAATAGAGTTATGTGTGAGTATTCCTAGCATAAAAATAAGGAAAACATCACAACTCTGTGCACATATGGCACCTAAGGCATAGAAAAGGCTACATGGTGGCAGAACCTCAGGAAGGACGTCAGTGAGGCAGGTAGAAAGGAGATCTAGATCTAATTTGCTAATACTACTTAAGCAGTGTCAAGAGAAACTGTGTTTCCCACTGCCACTGCTGGAAATTTAAGAGCTTCTAAGGACTTGAGGTAGGGACGTTTGAACACTGTCGGAGATTTCCAGCCTGTATACTTTTTCAGATCATCAAAATTCATATGCTGAAAGTAGTTGACTGAGGTAGCTAATGCCCTAATATCGTGAACCTTGGTGAACGAGTCTGGGTTGGCTTGTTTAATAAAATATAATATCTGCTGCCTAATTCCTTTTAAGGAAATGGTGCCACCCTTTTCCCTCATGAATAAAGGGCCAGAGGATTTTATGGCCGTTCTGGTAAGATATGCTCTTAAGGCAGTAACTGGACATAAAGAAGGGTCCTGAGGAAGTGGGAGGATCTTCCAAGGGGCCCTTCTCATTAGTGGATCCTCATTTTTAGCTAAAAATTGACGATCTGGAGAAAGTAAAACTTCTCCTGAAGGGAGAAATTCTATATGACCTGAGTCTCTAGATAGAGCCGGCAGTTCAGACACCCTGGCTCCTGAGGCCAGACTTAGAAGAAATAATGTTTTCCTCAGGAGGGGCAAGAAGTCACATGAGTTGTTATCAGTGTCTGAGGCCAGTTTGAGAACATCATTTAAGAACCATGACACAGAATTAGGCCTCTCTGATGGTCTGAGCCTAGCACAGGCTCTAGGGATAGATGAAAAATAAGAGTCTGTTAGATCTATTTTAAAACCAAACTGAAAGATCTTCTTTAGTGCCGATTTAGTAGTAGTAATAGTACTAGCTGCTAAACCCTTTTCAAATAATGATCTAAAGAAGGAAATAGCCAGGTTGGTAGTCATGGTTGGAGATTCGGTCCCCCTCCGGAAAATGGCTAGTTTTTTAACAGCTGAGTCATATTGGCGAAGGGTTGATTCTCTTTTATCCGATTCTGGGAATAGGATGTTTTGAAGATCGATATCAGCATCCCTTTTTGCTGCGAACTTCATGAAGTCCATAAAGTTAGGGTTTTGGGAATTCCTGAGGAAGCGAACACAGTCTTCATTTGCACTAGATGGGATAGTTTGGGATTGGGAATCCGTTGAGGCCGGAAACCCAATTCCAACAGGAGTGGGAACCAGTTGCTCTTGGGTCAATTGGGGGCTACTAGGGCGACTCGTCCCTTGAAGGTCCTGAGTTTGCACAATACTTTCAGAAGAAGATTCCCTGGGGGAAAGATGTAAATCTTCTTCCATTGATCCCATCTATGGCCATGGCGTCCGTGGCATAAGCCAGAGGGTCCAGGTTGGGAGCCACATAGCAAGGAAGCTTGTAATTCGACTCTGTGGCGAAAAGATCTACCTGGAGCCCTGGAATCTGTTGGCAGATCCAACTGAATGAACGCCTGTCCAGGGACCACTCCGACTCTAGAGGGACTGAGCGAGAAAGGGCATCTGCTATCACGTTCTTCACTCCCGCTAGGTGTGTGGAGGACAGGTGCCATTTGTGCTTGGCTGCTAGAGAGAATATGGCTATCATGACATGGTTCACATGGCTTGATTTGGAGCCTCCCCTGTTGATGCAGTGTACTACTACTGCACTGTCCAAAACCAGCTTGATGTGAGATCCCTTGGCTGGTTGAAGTCTTTTCAGGGTGAGGAATACCGCCATAGCTTCTAGTACGTTGATATGGAGCCGGCGGACTAGAAGGGACCAAGTCCCTTGTACCTTTTTGTACTGAGAGTACCCTCCCCAGCCGCTTAGTGAAGCATCTGTGTGGATAACTAATGCCGGCAGAGGGAATTGAAGAGGAATTGACTTTGATAGACTCTTGACCTCCGCCCAAGGGCGGAAACGTTTGCGCAGTATCGCCGGGATAGCGGACAACTTGTCCCGGGACTTGTTGTTTGCCCTTGAGCGCCAGACGCGGTTTATGTCTTTGAGTTTTGCCTTCAGCAGAACGTCCGTTACTGAGGCAAATTGAAGAGAGCCCAGGATCCTTTCCTGGTTCCTTTGATATGTCTGTTTGCACTTGAGAAATTGTCTGGTTGCTCTTCTCTTTGATGACGGAATTGATAGTGTGTGTGAGTTCAAGTCTCACTGAATGCCCAGCCACTGAAAGCGAGAGTCCGGTGTCAACCGGGACTTGGTCTTGTTTATCTGGAACCCTAAGTGTTCCAGAAATTGGATTACTTTGACAGTTGCTTTGTGGCATTCTTTGATGCTTGTGGCCCAAACGAGCCAATCGTCCAGATACGCAACTACCATTATTCCCTGAGACCTGAGTTGTTGAACCACTGTCTCCGCCAATTTCGTGAAGACCCTGGGGGCTACATTGAGCCCGAAGGGCATTACCTTGAAGGAGAATGCCTGGTTCCCTAGCCTGAAACCTAGGTATGGGCGGAAGTGTCTTGCCACTGGAACATGATAGTATGCGTCTGTAAGATCAATAGAGGTGGTGACGGGCCCCAAGGGGGAGGAAGGTCCGCACCAACGAGATAGTCAGCATTTTGAACTTGTCGCAACGGATTAATAAGTTTAGACGGGATAAGTCTAGAATTATTCTTCGTTTGTTTGAGCCTTTCTTTGGCACGCTGAACAAGCGACCTTGAAACTTTAAATGCCTGACTTTTGACACTATCCCTTTCTGAAAGAGTTCTTGGGCATACTCTACCAATTCCGCTGTCAGTTGTTGATAGAAGATTTTGGATGAAGGAGGGCCTTTGGTCCAGCTCCATCCTAGGCCATTGGACACAATGCTCTGTGCCCAGCTGCTGAACCTCCATCCGTGACAAAAGAGGAACAGTCTCCCTCCTACCTGAGGGTTCTCACTGGCTCGGGGCAGGTCGAGACCCACGCCCTCCCCGTAAGTGCTTCCCTCGGCTGGATGCTCTTCCGCCGCCTCTCTGGCGAAAGTCACCTCTAGCCCTGCTGCCTATTCCGAACCTGCTGAAAGGTTGGAACAATTGGCCTTCAAATACTGGGTTGAAGGCCGGAGAGACAGCAAAGGAGGTGGAGGGTTGACCCTGAGGGGTCAGCAGCAGAAACTGTTGCTGAGGCTGTGCCTTTGATGTAGATGGCTGCGGCACTTGAGAGACTGGCACTGCCTGAACTACTTGCTGTTGCTGAGGAGCCTGGAAAGGCTGGAATTTCCTGGGCTTCTTGACCTTCTTGGACGAAGAAGTTGACTATGGTTTCCTCTTACTGGAGAGTCCCCAGCGAACCTTAAGACTCTGGTTGAGTCTTGTCGCCTCATATTGAACCGAATTGACGACCGATTCTGGGAAAAGGTCAGCACCCCAGATCGAAGCCGCCAGCAACTTATTCGGTTCGTGACGGATGGTGGCTTCCTGCAGAACATGTTTCCTGCAGTTACGCCTTGCCACTATGAAGTCGTACAAATCACATTGTACTGTGTGTAAATGTGATTTGGCTATCAACTTGAACAAAGGTTCGTTACCATAAGTAACGGCCGAAACCTCTGTCATGACCAGAGTATTGAGTGATCTGGATAGTCTCGTTCGAGCGTCAAACTCAGCCTGAATGAGACTGTCTGGAAGTCTAGGAAGCCGTTCGCTGAACTGTATGATAGCGCAGTCCGGCTTCAATTTCCCGACCGAAAAGGTGGCCAGGAGATCTGCCCATAGATCTTCCATACCAGGAAGGAGTGACGTGGGCTACGTTTCCTGGAGCTGTGGCATCGGCTCGTCTCTCATAGTGGCCTGCATCGTTAACTCCGTCACCTTCGTAGTGAACGGAATAAGAGTTTCTCCGTCCATTACGAACATGGTGAAAGCGCTTTTAAACGCTTGAATCCTGGTATTAATGCAATCCCAAACTTCTAGGCTTCTTAGCCAGTCACGTTGGGCTTGATCCCGTCTGAAGATGACGGTCTCTTTTGGGATCTTATCCTCTCTCCTCATGGCTACCTCCGTAAGGCGGGCGTAACCATTGAAGGGGGGTTGCAGGTTTGCCGGGTGGAACTCAAAGTCCTCAATCCTTCGAGTTCCACAGTCCGCCAACTTATCTAGCCACATAAATCATTTTGAACATGTCAAAGATTTCAAATTGTCCAAACTTGAGTTACAATCATTTGACAAACTTGAAGCAGCTAACCATTTTTTCCATGCATACAAGACTGACATTTCCCCCATTATGTCCATGGTAAATATTGTTTTGTTAGTGCTCACCATACTAGCTTTCATATGTATTGTCAGAGTTAGTTGTTAACAAGCTCAACACCATTAAGACTTTACTGAATAATTTGCCTTCAAGTAACTGACACTCTAACATAGTTGTATATATTGCCATTTATGAATACTTTCAACATTGTATTTTTATATACAGTGGTACCTCGACATATGAAAGGCTCAACTTACAAAAAACTCGAGATACGAAAGCCAATACGAAAAATTTAATGGCTCTACATACGAAAAGTTTTCAAGATACGAAAGGTTTCTGAAAGTTCGAGATTCGCCCGGACAACAATTTTGAAAATCGCGCCGCGCGCCGCCATCTTAGTACTAATAGACTCGCCACCATCCTCCTGCTCTCCCATTGGTTCCTGATGCTAGTCGCGGCCATGAAATCCTTCTCTCCTATTGGCCAGCGTCCCTCCCATCATGCATCTACTATGTACACGTGGTGGCGTGGCTCGGCCACTCGGTACCAGCATTGTTATAGTACGCACGTGGTATTCGTTTTCGGGATCGTCAATGTGTACGTAATATTTAAAAAAAAAAGTGACCAAGATCTCTCACATGGGATAAGTGATCAAGGTCTCTCTCATGGGATAACTGGAAACTTTGCTAGGTTGGTAGAATCTCCACTCCCTGCTGAACAGAGGGTGTAGACCAATCATTTACAACATGTATACCAGTATGTATACGTATAATCAAGGCACTTCACTTTATGTTGAAGGTCAGCAGCCGAACATTCAGTACCCAAATCAGTTGCAGAGAGAGCATTTGGTTGAACAGGGTTTTGATGGACACCAGGGCCAACAGTCATGAGGTGCAAAAAAAGAACCAAGTGATAAAAAAACAGAAAGTTGAAATTTTGTATATAAAAAAAAAAAAAAAAAAAACCTATGTAAAGTTAAAAAAAAGTAAAAAAAAAAAGTAAAAAATCAAAAAGAGAAGAGAGAGAGAAAAAAAAAACAGAAATTAAAGCCGCTTTTCATAAAGTGCAATCATTTGTAGAAGACAACCCCCGAAAAGGCTCACACAGGAACATTGTGAAAAGTAGGCAGAAGCAATCTTCCTTGGATAGTTACGTATGTAGTACGTACGTATATATTTTTTAAAGTGTACGTACGTACATATGTACAAAAGAAAAAAAAAAAAAGACGGCAGAAATTAAAGCCGCTTTTCACAAAGTGCAATCATTTGTAGAAGACACCCCCCGAAAAGGCTCACACAGGAACATTGTGAAAAGTAGGCAGAAGCAATCTTCCTTGGATAGTTACGTATGTACGTAGCCTCACTCGAAAGGTAAGCTTCCACATTTTACGTACAGTATATTTCTTCTTACCATGTACACTAATATACACTTTATTTACAGGTTATATTTTGCATTTTTTTTTATTAATTTAGGCATTGAATGGTCCAAATTGTTGTAGTATTTCATTGTTTATAAGTCAATTTAGCTTTATTATGAAATTTACTGGGGCGTTTTTGGAGGGCTTGGAACGGATTAACCATTTTACATGTAAAATGAGGTCCAAGATACGAAAACCTCATGATACGAAGGGCGCCTCGGAACGGATTAATTTCGTATCTCGAGGTACTACTGTATAAGTATTTTGATAATTTTAGGCATTGAGGTCACTGCCTGTAGGTGGCCGAGTGTTGTTAGGAAACAACAGGAGTCTGTCTATAAATATGTTGGGACAATTAGATAGGAAAATCCACTGGTAGAAATATATATAGAGTGAGGGTAGAGTAATGAAAGAATCTACCAGGAGAGGTAGAAAAGGGAGTAGATGTGTGGGAGTATCAGGCTGCAGAAATAGCAGTTTCGAAAACAAGACAAAACACAGGCAGCAGTGTGCCAAAACAGTAAGATGTAAACTCCAGTGGAAAATCTGAACTTTGACACCTTCAGTGGGTGGTTACCGTAGAGAAACGGAACCAATAAGACTAATCTAGGGGTGGCACCGGAAGTAAGGAAAGCCACCCAAGAAGTAGTAGGATGTGTCTTAGTAGAAGTTAAGGAGGAGCTTAACTGTGTGAGTTAGGTTCAGACTTCACTTCAGCTCCCAGAGAAACTCAGTTAGGATCTAAGCCTTATACAAGGAGGCTATGTCCATTCTCCCTCTGTTCCTTGTACAGTGTTGTGTAAAACTTTGAACTGTGACTTAGAATATAAGTAAGATTAATTAAGTGGTGTTTAACTTGCCCAGAATCTAAGGATAAGTATCCATGCCAAAGCCTCCTGAGAGACATGGAAACGAAAAGAAATTAATCTACAATGTTCCTAAGAAAAGAAAAACTCATCGCAAGTGATAATTGAAGGTTAGCCCATATAACAGATAACCTTCCAAATATTACCAATAAGCTACCGAAGAAGACTTATAAAGAGAAGAGAGAAAGAGAATAAAAGAAACCCGTAAGGACATAAACGCAAACACATACAACGAAGAAAATAAAACAAGCACGACTCTCTCTCTCTCTCTCCTCTCTCTCTCTCTCTCTCTCTCTCTCTCTCTCAGTTACATATACCTTAATGAAAATATACAGTATACTAATTATGCAGCAAATATATACATTGTTGCTCTACAAAAAAAAAGCGAATTAATGATAATTTTTGAGATACAGCCCAACAAAAAATCTGCAAAATCTGCGGGGGTGGTGGTAGGGGAACTGTATACATACTATGTATAATTTTTTTTTAATCAAAAGAACATGTACAAGTACAGTTAACTAACAATCTACACAAAAATAACAAGTTTACCCTGCAGAAGAGTCACATGATGACTGAAAATCTTGAAGGGGATTATCAAACAAGTTGAAAAAAAAAATAAAAAAAATAATAATTACCTGCAACATAACAACAGCTGTCCCCTCCTTCCCTTTCAGCTTTGCCTGGAAGGCCAAAGATCCGTTTACTTCATTATTGTTTAAAATTTGTGCAACTTCAAAACCTTCAAAGGAAGTAAAACGATGACCTTCTTTGTCAGTACCTGATGTGCCATGATCAACACTGCCATCTAAATGACCATTACCCTCTTCAGTTCTCATCTTCTTTGCTGGAGGCAAATCTTCCTTGTTGGCACTTTCAGACATTTTCCTGTAAAATATAAGACTGGGTAACATCATGTAGGACTATATATTTAATTAACTTTCATTACAACTTACAAAATGAAAATGTTAAAAATTTGTATTTTTCCTAGGTATAGAAATCAGAACCTGGGACCAGCTGTTGAACTTGGTACTATAATGCAGTTGGTAACAACTGATGGCTGAGGGGGCTAAATGGTATCACCTCTCACTCACCTGCCATTAGTATGTACATACTACTTTTTCTTCAGCTTTAAGGACAAAGTCGGATGTTTGAGGTTGGAAATACAGTAAATGTCTCTGGTCTGTATACCAAGGAAAAACACAAACTGCATACTTTAAAAAATGTTACTTGCTCCTACAAAAATACAATCACATTTTTATTTAAAAGATTCAATAAAGAAGTGGGAAGTCATCTCTGCCAATTGGCTGAAAGTTGCAAACCCACCAAGAAATTACATTTTCTCAGTTGAGAAAATAAGCAAAGGGGGGAGTGACTATACCATAACCTCCTACTCAACCTAGCATTGGAATACCCAAAAAATAAGGCCTTGAGCCTAAGCAAGGGCGTCTAGAGCTTTGCTCAAGTCAGAAAAAGATTTGGGGAACCATTTATTCATCCTATAAAGTCAGATGGCAGCTATATCTCGACAATACAAAACGATGGCTTTACTGCCCAACCCTCACCCATTAAAGGGAAGTGCAGAGAAATTTACTTTAGAGACAGAGCTCTAAGACAGGACACCTGATTTTGTAGTTTCCCATATCTAGTCTGATCCAGCAGATCAGAAGGACACAAAGAAGTAAACATTAAAGTGGAAGATGATATACGTAGTGGTAAAGCAGAACAATTAGTTCAACTATTTTGGATCAATACAACAGAGGAGGGAGTTACTGAGAAAGCAGTGACAGAGTGAAAGAAGCATGGCGACAATGGATATCAGTAACTGGAGTTGTTTTAGACAAGAAAATTCCAATAAGGCTCAAAATGGAGATTCATAAGACAGTTATCAGTCTGTACTAATATATGGGGCAGAAACTTGGGCACTTAAGAGGAAAGAGGAGGGACTGTTGAAAAGAGGTGAGATGGGGATGGTGAGATGAACTTACCATCCAGCCACTACAGGTCCCAAGGAGGTGTCCAAGACTTGTGGGTGATGTCCCTCAAGTAGAATGAGGTGCAGGTAGTCTGTCATTTCCAGAGCCACACCCTTATTACTTGAGAAACTTCAGTTCCTCCAAAAAGCAAGGGACAGTCCCACATCTCTGACTTCAGAAACTCTCACTTGAACTAAACAACTGATGTCTTCACATGAAAAATTCTCACTTGAACTAAACAATTACTATTGTCTTCACATGAGGCACTGTAAGCTCGCTTGATTACTTCACAAAGCCAGAATAAAAGGGTACTGCAATACACTCCCTGAACACCTGAATTAGCCATGGTTACTGACCAGCCCGAACTATATCCCCACAGATTTATCCACTAAGTGGGAAATTTTACCTGTTAGCATTACCAACACTGCTGCAGATACCGGCCACCAGCGGCCTGTCTCCTCAATTGTTCTTTGTTTGTGTGGAGAGCCGGACATATTTCTGCTCCCAGTGTTTAACGAGGCCGCCTTGATAGGGTTTGATATCCTTGGCTTTTGTTTACGATGTCTCTTCTGATTTTCCCTGATTTGGATTGTATTTCAATTGTTTTTTGGAACTTCTCTGTTATCGTCAGGAGGAGATAGTTGAGCCTCATCAAGAAAATCCTTACCTCAATCTCTGCTTCATCAGCCTCGCCTCCAACAGCTGCTGGTTAAGATCTCAGCATGCTTTGTTCCTGTGCTATGTGCAACGAAGGATGAGTACCCTCAAAATGACAGACACTCTTTTTGTTTTAGCTGTAGGGAAGTGCAATGCAATGTCAGGCAGAGGTGTAAAGAATGTAAGGATTAGTTCATTAGATCACTTAAAGGACTACCTAGTTGTCAGAATAGAAAATAGCGGCAAAATTGCAAGAGTTAAGCAAGAAGAGCTAGAGTAGGAACGGTTCAGAATTGGAAGACAGAATTTCTGACTTGTTTGCTAATTTCATGAACAAGCTAATTGAAATAGAGATAGCAGTAGCAGCATAGGTTATACTAATTATTTTCTTTCAGCTCCCCTGCCTGTTCCAGAACCAGACCTAACGGGTACTGGGGGTCATGGAGAACCACAAACCCAGAGGGTAGGATCTACCAGGGCCCCCGCCACATGTAAGTTCTAAGGTTAGGCCAGGGACAGACAAGTAGCGATAATAGGTTACATAGTCTTTAGGAAGAGAAGTGCAGGTTAGGTTCCCTTGGGCTCGGACTCCCTTGTAGTGTCTAGAGGAAAGAGGAGGGACTGTTGAAAAGAGGTGAGATGGAGATGGTGAAATGGACTGTCGGAACATCACAACGTACTGGAAAAGAGTGAGAGTCAAGATGTAAGAAGAATGTGTAGCAGTATGTATATGTAATGTAAAGGAGATGGCTAAGGAAGCTTACCCGAGATACTACAGACATGTAATAACAAGAGAGGAAGAGTGTGGGGCGACAGCAGATCAGATGGATGGATGTGGTGAAGAGGGATAAGGGTGAGGTGGGACTTGGGGAAGAGGATGCAAGGAATAGAAATAGATGGAGAAAGTTGACTTGAGCAGCTGACCTTGCTATACAGTGTGACGAAGGTCAAAAGAAGAAGATAATAGAAGAAAGGCCTGGCTCTTAGGGGGAGGCATACCCGCTCCTTTGTAGGCTCTCATGAACGTTTCCCTTAACCAGAAGGAGATGGTGTTCTTCGAGACCACCTTCTTCTCACGGCCAGTGGTCACAAACAGGTTCCTAATGGCTAGCCTGAACCGGGTTGTCCTACTGAGGTACTTCCTCACAGCTCGGACCGGACACAAGAGCAGGTCCTGAGGCTCATCTGATCTCTCTACAGCCAGGATTGAGAACTCTACTACCCTGTCATCTATGATCGAGGGGTTCTGAGTCTTAGCCACAAAGGAGGGTACATACTGAAAGGTGAGATCTTTCCACCCTTCGCATGGGAAAACCTCATAAGATCGGCAATGCGCTCCCCTATTCTCTTGGTGGAAGCCAACGCCAGCAGGAAGACCCTTTTCGGCATCAGCTCCCTCTCTAGGATGTCCTTGAGGGGTTCGAAAGAGGGGCTTCTTCAGGGAATCCGGCCCCCTAATAACATCCCACTGCAGTGCCTTCAAGGCACTGGGGGGGGCAAGACTGTTCCAAGCTCCTTTTTACGATCAAAATGTGCCTGGAATTCTCTAATCCAAACCTTTCTGGAAGGAGACTTGGCCTAGGGCAGCCCTGACCCCCTTCATGGCTGCTATCGAGAGGCCTCTGTCAAGTCTCAGGTGTACCAGGAATTCTGCTAAGTGGGGAATCTTGGCCTGCAGAGGCTTGAGATCTCTTCCCCTACACCAGTTCCCAAACACAGTCCATTTGGCCTGGTAGACAGCTTTGGACTGCCAGAGTAGTTTGAGGGACCAGTGGGACTTTATGGGCCAGGGCCTGGGACATGTTCCCAGCCAGGGGAAGACTCAAAAGGAGGCTTGGCCTCCTTTGGGCCCCCCAAGAAGTAGTCCACAGCTCCGGACCTCTTGGCGTTAGGAGGGGGTGTGGGCTCTGCCAAATGGTTCTTGGCCCTAATGAGAGCCAGGACTCACCTTAATGTCAACCGCTTATCTGTGCTGCCCTGCTTATCCAAGGTGCTCCAGAGCTCGTCCTGGACAAGCGCCATGTCTTCACCGTCCTCTAGGGGGCAAGCGTGGGCCAACACGGGCGGAGGGGGAAGGTCGGTGATGGCTGTCGGCTCTGACAGGGGGCCGCTGATGGGAAAGGGTTCTAATCTAGGAAAGGAGCCTCGGGCCAAACCCACAGGTCTGTCATGGGACTCCCACCAGCTCAGGCTTGTGCCCTGATCCCGACAAAAGAGGGCAAACAGCTCTGCCTCCTCGGTGGGGCAGAAGCAGAAGGAGGTTGAGGGACGCCAAGGGAGAGGAGTCTGCCCGGCACGAGGGGCTGCCAAGGGGCCCACTGGTACCGGGGTAGGATCCACTGAGACCTCAAGGGGAACAACCACTGGTGGAGCGGAGCACCCTGCTTGTGGGACTGTCATGGGAGCCACGAACTCAGGGACCCTCCGCGGTGACCAACCGGTCAGGGAGCGGTGGAGTCCGTGATGGTGAGACCCGTCACAACGGCTGTCGCTCCCACTCCAACCCCTGTGGGCCCGGCTATGACGGGGAAAGCAGGGGTAGCAGCCTGGGGAGGGGAAGGGGGAGGAAGAGCACGCTCAACTCCTCCCGGCACGTCACCTTCGCTTTGCTCCATCCTGTCCGAGTCTGAAGACTCCGAGGAGGAATAATCCTTGGGAGAGAGGGGCCTCCTCTTGCCCTTCCTCTTATTGCTCTCAGTCCGGGAGGAGAGGGACTGGCGCTTGGACTGGGCTCCAACATCACAGGAAGGAGTGGGGGCAGCCCCCAGCCCTGAAACTCGTCCTCCCTCAGATGCGAGCTGAACAGGGTACGAGGGGTGCTGGACCAAGACCAGGACTGGAACTCCGACAACTCCATCGGCTCTCGCTGCTTCCTGTGGCAGCCAAACCCCTCGGGGGAGTTGAAAGGGAGCTCAGACAAGATGGATGACGTACCAACGGCCACCTCCGGGTGACGCGGATGGAGCACCCTGCTCCGAGACCACGCTCACCGTAGCGGGGTGAGCCTCACTCACTGAGCAGAGTGCAGCGGAAAACACCTCGGCCAACGGAGGGCCCTGAAGGTAGAAGCGGGACAACACCTCCTTCAGGAGGCCATCATCCTCGGGCGGTACAACCTGTACGGGAGACACAGTAATGACTGGACTTCTAACCGCAATGCCTCCCGTTGCCATATTAGTGGAGCTTCACACATACGCCGATGCATTATTATAAACTCTTTCCATGAATTCTAGTTGTCATAGTAATGCAATAATGATAAAATTGCTTTAATATTTATGTATATATACTTCCAATACATAGCCTAATTTCACCAATTTCCACATTTTGTATATAGTCTTATACCCAGTTTGGAGGGTGAACACATACCGAATGGCAACAGAGAGAGAGAGAGAAAGGAAGGCGAAGGAAGGAAGGACAGGGGTGGCGGTGGAGGGGGGGGGAGAGAGTAGGTGGAGCTTTTCACGCGTGTTCGTATGCATTTCTGCATAATGAAGTTTTTGTCTCTTGGTACAAGGACAAGTGTCGTTATTCTTTACGATTAGTGATTCACGATAACCTTATAAATTACGGCACTGGGTGTAATGCACTATGGCAAAATCTCTTTCTCATACGAGTGTTTGTTACAGAAATATTGCCAAAAAACGTGCTTGCACTGTCTCTGAAACCCATAGTAGGTATGCTGCTTAGTTGTCAATCAAGTTTTTTGTAATCAAGTATTTTTTACAAGCTAGCTATTGTATAAATTTCTATTTTTCTCACTCAAAACATATGCCTCTCAATGCTAACTTTCCCCTTTTAACGACCTTCTGGTCATTGCAAATTCGGCCCCATAATTTCTTATAGTGCGAAAACAGACAGAAGCCCAGGGACTGCAAGCGATTGCGTCACACTACGGCGGTAATCCGGCAGTAAAACATCTTCATATATCCAAAAAGTAAATAATAAAGATATATATGCGCATTACGATTATAACAATTACATGAATAGCTGATAACAATCTGCATGAATAACTGGTAAACTGTTCTGCAAGAAAGTTGAGTATAGCAATTCATTTACAATAGGTATGAAAGTCAAGATGTCGTGACATAATACAGGACTTAAAAAAACGTTCTAATTCCGAAAAATAATTACTTAAATTTGAGCCAAAATCGACTTACTTTTTCAAAAACAAATATTTTCAAATTAATAATCATAAATATGTAAAATATTGAAGTTTTACTATGTATTTATTTAAATAATTATCTTAGTACACGCTTCGTCGTCGTCTTCTACCAAAAGAGTAGTTTCCTTAAAAACGTCGTGGTTAGGAACCGTGTTCCGATTGTTGTAATGAAAGTGCCCATGCGTCTATGGGTACAAGTGGTGTGCAGATTTATCACAGGAAATGGGAAGTTTGTTGACACAAGCGTGATGGCGTCAATCTTCAAAGATATTCAAGCGTGAGTAAAAATTTTGAAAGCGTTTTGGTGAGATTTGCACTGCGTTGGACACCCTTTTCACTACCCTCTATTTAATGCTTTAAATTTGGCCTTAATTTCTAACTTTGGAGAAAATACTTACTTCGAAAGGAGAGTAGAGGTCTTTAGCTCCGTCTCTCACCAACAACAAGTCGCGACTGATGCCCATCTCCTGTGTCAGGATGCATTATAAGTACTTTTTCGGAGGGTGGCATGCTGTGATCGTCAGTGAGTTGATCCAGGCCACGCAGTTGTTTACCCTATGTTGACAAAACTTCAATCTTTTGAATGGTATGCTTACAGATGTAATTGTACTAGGCTATTCTTGTTTCACCAATTAAATATCAAGTGAATAAGGCCGAGCCACTCGATGACGATGGATCGTCTGCAGTTGTTTACCCTAGCCGTGCTACTTAGCTTCGACATCCATCGCTTTCCAGGTTAAGAACATTCTTAATTTTAAGGGCTATCCCTTAGTAGTATATCTTCTCCCAGTTTACTGTTAGTCCATTCGGTTGTTTACCCTAGGGTAAGTTAGGCTCTAGATTAACCTTAAATTAGCTTGGTCTCTACTACCTACCTACGGCCGATACACTATAGCCTAGTATTCCACTCACCATGGGTTTGGTGAGCGACACAGCACCGTCAAGACTAAGAGCAATAGCCTAGGCTACATACTATAAGCTAGGAGGGTAGGTAGGTTAATAGGCTAGGTACTAGGCTAGGTAGCTAGGTGTCGTCTAGGTAGTGGGTACTACTAGCTAGGCTAGTAGTATAGGTATACCTACTACCTAGGTAGCTAGCTAGTACACTTCAAGCTGGCCTTCAGTGTTTAAGTCTACCCTTTTTAATTTCACACAATATACCTACCTAGAGGTGAACTGAGATGCCAATCCCTTCTCTGCAAAATTTCTTAGATTGATGATGAACTAAAATAAGCCAGTTTTAATATGTCACTTAGGTATACTCAATTTAACACATTCAAAACAACACTGTTTACTTCAAACTCAGAACGTAAACACCAAACATCCGGCTTCCCCTTTCTTCTTCTCTTTATTTTAAACCTTGAAGAATAAAACGGCGGTCTTTAGTCGGCACATTTTATGGCTTGTAAAGACAAAATCTCATTATAAAGAATAAATTATGTTCCATTACACCATGCCATTACACAAGAAAATGTTAGTGAAAGAGGTAGGTACGGAAGACCAAAATGAGGACGAACACCTTACAAAGACTGTTGAGAAAGTGTGATATGTGTGGAAACTGGAAAGTACAAAGTTATTGTGTATGGAAAATAGTTTACGACACAAAAACTTAAATTGAAATATAATATAGGATTATTAAAGAAAATAATAATCAAGTAAAGGTCTCTGGGAGGATGGGTAGAAAGAGAGACAGTCTTATAGGGATGGATTATGTACAAACTTATCAGTACCTACTGGTAATGATGGTCGGACTTCATAATATGATGGTACAAAATGCAACTATAAATGAAGGAAAGAAGACATGAACTGTGAATTGTACAAAGAACAAGAAAAACAAGTGCAAATGTTTGACTGCACAAAACTTCAGGGTGTGATCATTAAAAGCATCAAGGTGAAGGGACTAGAAACCAGAAACCCAAATTAAAGAAACTGCTAGATTCTTAATAAAGGTAGCTAAACACACACACAGACACACACACCACACACACACACACACACACACACACACACATATATATATATATATATATATATATATATATATATATATATATATAAGCCATAGCTATCAGTGCTAACAAGGGCTGCTGCGGGAACATCTTGGAACATCTTTTTCTACAAGCTTGTCCCTTTTTGGGGTCACTGTAATGGTTGGTTCTTCCCCACATTCTTCCATCTCCTTCGGTCCAGTGCATCCTCCTCGCTCAATCTCAACTCCCTCATATCTCTCTTCACACAGTCAATCCATCGCAATTTTGGTCAACCTGACTTTCTCCCACCTGGTAGACCCATCTCCATCCTTTTCCTTATCGGGTGCATGGTCTTCCTCTCGTCTCTTTATATGTCCATCTTGGAACATCCTAATCCTATTTCTGAATCATGGATGAGTTCCGTTTGCAGGAGGCTTCTATACTATTAGCTGTTTTATACATTGCACATGAAGGTTCATCAATAGCATTCCGGGACCTTAACAAAAACTGAAACGTTAATGACTAACTTGCATGTCCCGATTCCTGGATATAGAAGTCCCTCCTTTCCATTACCACTCTCACTCACACACTCTCTCTCTCTAGGTTTTCCTCTGCTCCTTCCTTCCAATACTTCCAAGATGAATATTCTTTCCATAAACACATTTCCTCTCCATTCTTTTCAGAGGACTACAACATCCTAAAATCCTTAATCTATCATGTTCCTTAAGTGAACCTTTTTGCCACATCTAAACCTCTCCACAATGTTCAATTTAAAAAAATGAAATGAAATAAACAAATAAAAAGTGGTCATAAAAGGCTACTGCACAAACAATTCATCTCAGTGGCTTCCATCCTTTTTGATTCATTTGCATTCAACATCCGAACTTCACTTCCACAGGGGATGGTTGGGACAAAAGTAATTTAATATACTACATTCTAATGGGTTCCATAGACACTCCATGTATCCCAGTTCTTTGCATACAAGCTGCTAGCTCCTTTGCCTAACCTGTTTGGTAAGTCGACTCTTCTTCCATCTTACCTTCATCCAGCATAAATGCTATGAACTACTTAGGCGAATTCACTACTCCCATCACACTAAGATTCATTGTTTTGTAATCTTGGTTTTATTTTACCCCAAATAAACTTACTCTTCCTCACTTTTACTCTCAATTTTCTTCTGCGAACACTTTCAAAGGGAACAGTGACCCCTAAAGAACCCACATAATACAATTTATGATTTTGAGCTCATGATGAAAAGGATTCAGATTTTTGCATAAACTTTTGAAAACAATACTTTGCACATGAGACATAAAACAAGTCTTTCAAACTGAAGTTCGTGTAATTTATGCACGTAAAAATCTAATTTTCTTACATTATGAAGAAAGCTGCTGGCCAGACAAGACTTCTGGTTTTGCTTTGAGCTATAATAGGCATATACAGTAGCGTAATCTGAAAGTTTAATTGAATTTCAGTAATTTATTTAATTAAATTCACCCATTCAAACATGGACTTTGAAAAAACCATACAAAGAAAACTTTTTTCAAGCACTCTGAAACTAAGTACTTTCTGATGATAAAATAGGTCACGGGCAAGGTATATAGAATAAGGGAGACCATTCTATATACCTTGGTCACGAAAAAAGCATACAATTTCTTTCGTTTTGAAGGCAAAAAAAAAAAAAAAAAAAAAAAAAAAAAAAAAAAAAAAAAAAAAAAAACTAGCGAACACACACTATAGGGAGGTATGGATTTACGTATTAGAAATTGGTGATCAATCTGTGAAAAACAAGTGACAAAGATAATTTGTACAGTTTCAAGACTTGTCATTAATTATTTAACTGATTATCATGCTGCTCATGCGTGAAAGAGCGTTAGCATCAGAGACACGTAGCCCACTTTTAAGTGCAAAAAGAATATGGTGAAAAGGGCTATGAATATGAATGAAATTACAAGTCTAATACAGATTAACAAGAAAAAAAATTAAAAGTCACTTGTTCATTTATGCTGAAACGTAACCTTATTGTTAATGAGAACAGTTACAGTGTTTCAGTTACACAGGGCTCTGTGGCGGGAGATTTGAAATAACATAAAAAAGAGAAAACCTGCCAAAGAAGAATACGCTGAGAAATGACCACTTATCTTCAACATGTGGTACTGAAGAATGATTTCCTGGAAATGTCACTTAAGCTCCTCATAGATACAGTTATATTGATCAGCCGCAATAAGTTGAAAATAATACATCTACGAAAATACTACAGCCAGGACAGGACAGTGTGAAGGAAGGACATTATGTAGGAGACTGATGTCGTAGTGGGCCGCCAATTTGCCAAAGCAGGGGAAGGGGAAGCCTCAGACGGGATACATAGCGGGAATGCCAAAATATATGGTACCATTGTTAACTGAATTTTCTTCGAATAGCTCTATACTACTTTTAAAAAAATCACTTGAGTTTAAAAAAGTATTTTGTGTCAGGACTCAGACCTGTTTATGGTAAGCCTCAATGTTGAAGCTTTATTCATGAATATTCCTATGGAAGAAACTATACAGATTATTTTAAATACGATTTTTACTGATAATAACACTATTTCACGGTTTTGATTACGATAATTTTAGAAACTTTTAACCTTGGCGGTGCAGGACACTGCCTTTATTTTCAATGGTAAAACTTATGTACAGGCTGACGGCATGGCAATGGGAGTCCCTTTGGCCCGGTGCTGGCTAATATTTTTATGTGTGAGTTAGAGGAGCGGTTGCTGGACAACTGCCTTCTGGATTATCACCCGTTATTTTATTGTCGTTATGTCGATGACACTTTCATCTTATTTCAAGATAAACATAAGGCTGATTTATTTTTACACTATGCTAATGTGGCCCACCCGAATATAAAATCTACAATTGATTACGAAAAAGATAACAAACTTGTTTCCGTGGATATAAAGTGTCTCATAATAATTCAAGGTTTTATAAGTCGATTTTCAGAAAGAGGACGTTCACAGGTGTGGGCACAAATTTTTATAGCTTTTGTAATTTCAATTTTAAGATCAATTCTCTTTTTACTCCTTTCCACAGAGCTTTTGCTCTGTCTCCTAGATGGTCTGACTTCCACAATGAGGTCATCTTTTTAAAGAAGTATTTTACTGATAACTGTTATCCAAGTAGTTAATTGTATAAATGCCTTCACAAACTTATGAATATGAAGCTTTTACCTAGCAATGCTATTCCGACTGTACTACCTAGGATGACGTTCTAGCCAGCGTTCCATTTTTAATTACTTCGAAATTCTATGCCAAAATGCAACAGATTATTAGAACTTATTGTCCTGCCATACAATGTCGGCTAATCCCAACAAACCCGCTGACAATTGGATCTGTTTTTAAATATAAAGACATCTAACATTGTCTGTTTTATATACTACTTGTCCTAGATTTGATCAAGGAAAATATATCAGAGCATCAAGAATACTTCTTAAGGTCCGAATAAATTGCCATTGCCATAGAGTGGGTTGAGTTTTCGTCATCTGAATTTTCCAGCATCCGTTACCATACAAAGAAATGCAAGAGCAATTGCATATGAAAACTTTAAAATCTTTACAAAAGCGTCTTCTACGCAGCAGCTAGCGGTCTTCGAATCGCTCTTTATAAAAACAATTTTTCCCGAAACTGAACAACCAAACTGCTTCCACCCCTCTGCACCTACTTGGAGTAAACAACAGAGATGCCTTCGATTTTTTGTTTTTAGTCACTCGCCTTCCTTCCTCTACACCAGAAAAACCTTTTAATCTTCAATAGAAATTATTTCACACAACAAGAATCAGACAGGAATACCAATTTTTGCCGTTTCCGCTCCATCTATATTCTATTCCTGAACGTTTCTTGTACAAGGAAAGTTCTCTGTGTACTAAGTAATCATACGGGATTGTGACGTTTGTATTACATACATAAAATGCAATAACGCACTATTACTTGTATTGGACGAGATATAGTAAAAGCTGACGTGGTCATATTTCATTTGCGGTTATAACGGACATGTGTGATTATTCGTACAGTGATTGCCTGATTGGTGTCGAAGCTCATGTCCGTATATTTGGCACAATAGGTACTCGACCTCTAGCTTACGCTTTTCTGATTTAGGCAACTTTGCTCAAGATCTTATGTAATATAACAATGGCTGAAGTTGGGACAAGCACTCCTAAAAACAGAAGGCAGAAAAGAGGTGAACTTTCGAAGGGGGAAAAATTACCTCTAAGAAAACAGCGATCTAGAAAAGAGTGGTTAGAGGTAAGAAACTTAGAATAGTGCATCGGGTTTTCATCTTATCCTTGTTTTTATAGATTTTTTTTTTTTTTTTTTTTTTTTTTTGTAGAATTGAGCATATTCCGATTTCGTTACCATAATATACACGAGATCGCTATCTATAATGAGTTAATTATAATTTATTACGTAAGCTAAAGTTTGTATCATATTCATATAGCTATATAGGCCTGGACATGTTATGGTTACTGGATTTAAGGGTAGCCTAAACCTGTTAATTGTTTGTGATACTGTTATTGAAAAGTTTCATGGATTAATTAAGCTGAGAGTTTGTAAAACCTGATGGCTGATGGTGAACTCTCTTCTTGCAGCAAGGTGAATTCATTGGGTGGCTGGCAGAGGTTAAAGATAATCCCCTTCGTGCTTTTTGTAAAACCTGCAATACCAAACTTGTGGCAGGTCTTAGTGAATTACGGAAGCACAGAGAAAGAATTGTACATGTGAATGCTATTACTTTTTAAAAATTTATTTAAACTAATATTCATAAATTAAACAACGCGCAAAATAATGTTTTTGGTAGATTATGTCAAAGAAAACCATAGAGACATTCTTTTGAAAATCCCCGGAAACATAAGGACATTTCATTTTCTGCGTAGTGATAAACTGACTCCAGATGACCGGTTGACTTGGGAACACTGCGCCAGCATTGTCAAAGCAGAGCAATATATTTCATTACATAAGCTGGATACAAATGAATGCTCGTGAACCAGTAACTTAAATATTCTGAAATCAGGATTCCTTATTGTTCTCTCAATTGCGGGTCTTGACAACAATTAAGGTTAAAAATCATAAAATAAGAAAGTTATATAGGGAAGTAGTTACATAAAATTTAAGACGAAGCTGATGCCATATTGATAAATAGAGTGAAATGCATTCGCTACTATTCTTTGTGGTATTGCTATTATAGCTGATCTCATGAACGAACGTTTAATTGATGATGTACTCGAGGCTCATCGCACAGACAGACATCACGGATTCAACTTTAAATGGATGACTAGGGATTAGTTGAAAGCATATTATCATTAATCATATTTTATTATACACGGTATTTTAATTGCTCTTCTGCATGAACTCAATTTACATTGTCTATTGTATAACACCACAAAATGCAGTTCTCCCTTTCTAGCTTTAATAACACATGATAGTAACATCCAGATCTATTTGTTGACAGTTAATGGATCCTTATTTGTTTTTGGTGTCCAATAGATACCAGGATATTCGTAAACAAAACATTGCTTCGTCTATACTCTCTTGATACTGTTGTCAGTACAAGTTCGTGTTCGTGTGTTTGTACTAGGTAGAAGTTAAATGTAGTTTGTATGGTGTCGCACTCTTAGTTAATTGCTTGCAAGATAGTGTGTGAATAGTATCGTATTTTAAAATGTTCGAAGGGAGTGTCATAGAAGAAAAAAGGGACTATGTTACTCTGTCACTTCCTGCTCTGCAACAGACTGCTGCCAGACCGACCCGATCTTGGAAGAGAATATGTAGGGTAAGTCCTAGATTGTACCAATACGTCCACTAGCCATAGCGTATTATTAAATTATTAGTTTACTTTGGATAATAACCCATGGTTTAGCTGGGCATGTTATAATAATAGGTTTAGAATACCCAAGGCTGGCTAAACTTGGCTTAGCACTTTAAAATTCACATTGGAGGTGACTTACCAGTTACCCCCCCCAAAAAAAAAAAAATTGAAAATTCTTAATAGGATTATTAACTTTATATCTTTATTGGGGACCCTTGGAAACGGGGGTTTTTTGTGTGGTAAAATACATGTCGTTGATGGTCACCCTGGAAGTCATAAGGGGGCCAGATGTTCCTAAGGAAACCTGTTATGAAAGGAACTAAACTAACCTAATCTAGTAGGCTGTGTTACTCTGCCTCGACCCCCCCAGTGAAGGAAACTTAACTTTTTATCAAAAGTTCCCCTCTAACACTGCCAATGCGCGATAGCATTCGAGGATTGCCAACATACTTATCAGTTCTAAGGTTAATTACAGTTAACCACTAAAAAATAACAGTAAATTTGTGATAAGCAACCAAAACGCCTTAGTAAAACTCAATTTTCAAGGTAATATCTGATGCGGAGCAACCTCATAGCTCTACCGTATTATTTTACATGCTGCCCATAGTATTTACTAGCAATATTGGTAAATTTTTACAACAGTTCCAACTCTGTTTTCCTAAAGTAATTATGTATTTTCATGTGTGTTTTAATGCTTTTATAAGGATTATGATGGTAATATGTTGGGGAAATGAGTTGTTTTTGAGTTAAAGGGTAAACAACTGCCGACAATCCATTGTCATCGCGCTGGCCAGGCTTTATTCACTCGATATTTAATTGGTGAAACAAGAATACAATTACAACTTTAAGCATACCATTCAAAAGATTGAAGTTTCTTCAACATAATGTGATATATGAAAGCCCCATGCGAGATAAAATAAGCATGTGAGCTCTTCGTAATATATGTTTTCAAGGCAGTTTTGAAATCCAATATGGCAGCAACTGCATAAGGTGTCGTTTGTTAGCGCAGCGGAGCCACCATCTTTCCCAGCCTTCCCAGCACTCATTTGAACAAGATTGCAGTTGTAATCAGCACAATAAAACAACATTTTGTTGCCTATATTAGTGAAAGTATGAAACTCTTTATTCCCGGGGTCATGGTTTGAACTGAATTCATTTTTACCTTGTAATCGGTGGTTTTATCCTTACTGCCATCACAACTGAAACTCCACAGTGCTTATTTGATTGTAATTATACACATTTTAGTCTTAATTCACTCCAAAATGCACTTGAACCTTGTTGCTGTTCATGGTTCCTAAGCACTCACTCCACAAACACAGTTACGAGCAGCAGACGACTACACTGTTCATGAGGTGCAAAGTTTTATTCCCTTAATTGTTTACTTTACTTATTATTTAATTTAACTTTACTTCAAAATGTTTATTTAATTCATGTCTATTATCCCTTTTTTGCAACCAAATTAACCCCAAAAAATTACAAATATTTCTGATGTATACTTACGAGCAGACAACGCTACGAAAAATGACTCATCGTTGTCAATCTAGTGGAGCTTCACACATATGCTGATGTATTTACAAACTGTTTCGTTGAATTCTAGTTGTCATAGTAATGCAGTAATGATAAAATTGCTGTAATATCTATATATAATACAAGTAGATATGCTAATTTCACTTATTTCCCGGTTTTGTGTAAGTCTTATACCCATTTTGGAGGGTAAACACATACCGATTGACAACACTGATAAACAGTTGAAGAGCGTAAAACGCCGCAAAGAATGCTGTAGTCCCCTTGGATAAGTACTGGTTAGAGGTCGGGTTTACGATTGTTATGATGAAAGTGCCCCAGCGTCTATGGGTACAAGTGGTGTGCGGATTTAGCACGGGAAATGGGAAGTTTGTTGACACAAGCGACTTCGCAAACATCAAGATGGCGTCAATCTTCGAAATATTTGGAGTTGTAAGTAAAAACTTCGAAGGCGGTTTGGGGTAGTGTGCACTGCATTGGTCACACTTTTCATTACCCTCTGTTTAAATCTTAAAATAAGGCCTTAATTTCTAAGTTTGGGGAAAATGCTTACTTCAAAAGGAGAGTAGAGGTCTTGAGCTCCTGCTATCACCACCAACAACTCATGACTGATGACCATCTCCAGTCTCAGGACATGTTAAAGTACTTTTTGGAGGGTGGCCAAAACCGCGGTAGTCGGTGAGTTGGCCAGTCCACTCGGTTGTTTACCCTACACCCTTACAACATCTGACAAGGTTGAGGACCCTTTGGGAAGGCGGGTTTTTGGGTGGGGTTAATCACCATCGACACATAATGGCATTTGAATTAATGAATTAAATGAGGTAAAACAATCTTAGCATACCTACCAAGCCATAGGAAGGCAATGTAGCCTAGTGTACTGGAGCCTAACATCTGCAAACCATAAGAAGGTGGCAGAATGACGCTTCGCACATTATCTGCAATTTTAAAGATTCTTGGCAAGCTTGTTTGTTCTGGCAAGGAGTAATGATGTGCTGCGCATGCTAGCCTCAGGGGTTACAGTAGGTAAATCAAAATTATAAGAAAATTATAGATTTACCTTAATTGGATGGACACAAATGTTTTGTGGGCTTATATCCAGAACAAGATGGTTGTGGCTCATCTACAGTGTCATCGTCGTCATCAGAAAATGATTATCCTTTCTAAATTGACACTGCTTATTACACTTCTAACATTGTACTTCAGCTGGTAACACTCCATGCTGTCTTAAAAAGTCAATACATTTTGTTTTATTTTCATAGAAATCATGAATTTGCCAAAAATAAAGTTACAAGACGAACACAATCTCGACATATCTTCACTCTATGAAAGACTTGAACAAAATGACAAGATAAAATGTCTGACACCTGTAAGATTTTCACCAGGTCACATAACCCCTAGACTCAATATGTAACTACCCACAATGCAATTTTAAGGTGAACAAAATTTGCATCAGAACCACAATGCAGTTCTAAACAAATACAAACTTGCATCAGAGCACAAACTGTGTCCTATTAATGTAAACAAAAACACTTAGAAGTTTTTCGAGGATGGTGATTATACATATAGTATACATTCATATCTCGGATATGGTGAGTTTCCAGAGACAAAGTTTAATTATTTTTTATCCCAAATGCATCTATAATATATACTATAATTATTATGTAATGAGTTGGAACTATATTGTAAAATAATACTGCAATGTTTTTCGTAACACCCTGGTAAGTATGTTAATTTTTTTTTTAATAACCGTTGCAAATATACAGATTCAAAGATAAGCTGTTTATATGAAGCTGATAATAATCTATTATGTTTGATTCCATAAGATGCAGTATTTATAAAAATGACATGACATTCATCAATGATGAAAGTTTTGTGAAACATTTACTTACTTAACCAGTTATGAGTCCTTTTATGTTTATTATAGTAGGTGGTGGTACTTATGTAGAATTTTAGGATCCTTGAGTTTATCTGATGAATCTTTCTTCAGGAGGTCCAGTGTTGATTTTCACTAGATGGTACTTTAGTCTTCTGTAAAAGAGAACTATTGTTCCAGGTTTGTCTGTCCGTCAATCTGCCCGCACTTTATTCTGTCCGCCCTCAGATCTAAAAACATTACTAAGGCTAGAGAGCTGCTAATTGGTATTTTGTCATCCACCCTCCAATCATCAAACATACCAAATTGCAACCCTCTAGCCTCAGTAGTTTTTATTTTATTTAAGGTTAAATTTGGTCTTGGATTGTGCATCTGGCAGCACTTTCCTGAGCCAAATGATGCATCCTCACTCTACTGCATCTTTTGAGCAACTGGAGAGCTGCTGGTCATAGTTGCTGTTTCTATACAGCATTATATATATGTTGTACAGAAAACTCGATTGCACTGAATTCAAGATTTAAGAAAATGGTTTTGTGTCATAGTGAATGATTTTTACAGTTCTAACTTCCATTTCATTAGCAAACAAGTATTTTTTAGAGATATTGGAACCCCCTTTATATCCTTCAGAAAATGAGTTTAGTTCAAGTATGCATTTAATGAACGGGTGGGGTCACCCACATAACATAACCCATGGCACTGTAAAGGAAGATAAATTCGACTAATAGGGTTGTGACCGTACCTAGGTATCATGTAAAGTAAAAATTTACTTAATATTCAAAAAACCCTACTGAAATCAGCTGGAAGAAGTAGGCTGTCATTGGGGGTCTTAAAATGCATCCTTGTATTTCACTCAATTGAAATTTCCCCATTCCAAAAGTCCCAGTTTCCAATGTGGTTCATGGTTGTAGGACACAAGGGTTTCCAAGATCTGCTAATTTGTTACCAAAGTGATCATTAGAAATATTTAAAACACTGAAAACAAATTAAGATCAGCTAATATACTCCAAGGAACAAGAGTTGCTTTTCATCACAAAGGAATCATGACTAAGAACTGAATGATGAAACTAGAACACAAGAAGCAGTCTTCATGTTCCCCATTTCCTGAAAAAAATAACAAAAGGCATGAAATTTGCTAGCCATTATTACCCACATTATTCAGGGACAATAAAGATCCATTTGGGAGCCTAACTTTTTTTTATGCCAGAAGAACGATAATGACACATGAATATCAGTAAGTTAGTTTAGATATTCTTTAGACTTTGCAGCATAAACCAAGGGATTCTATTCTTTAGGTTACATTATTGAGTTTAACAGACTAAGTGAAATTTTAAAAGTTTGTTTAATAGTTTTTGTAGTGGTTAATCTTGACACAGTCTGTCTACATCTAAGAATTTCCATTTGTGATACAGCCATTGCATTGGAGCGTGGGTGGACTCTGATATTAGAATTCAACTTGATTTCAAAATTCAACTTGATTTCAAAATTCAACTAGTAATCAGTTTGACTCAACAGCAGAATTTTTAGCAAAAACACACTAAAATCTAACTTTTGTGGGAGTTGCAAAAATATTTTATGTTTTAATTCAATTTAGATTATTATCCCCTTTTCCTATCTGAAGGGTTTTGTTTCTGTTTCGTAATATTAATTCATGAGTGATTTTATCTACTATAAAGCATATCATCAGGATCAAAATTTTTAGCTATAACCCATAGATAATATCACTTCAAGAGACCATTTTTACTAGCTGTGCATTTTCTAAGAAACAAAGAAGGTAAGATTCTTATTAAGTGAATTTGGGTCAGAAAACTGAAATGTTCATTATGCTATTTCAGTGAAGGTATTTGTGGTGATGATTGATCATCACGTAAGAATTTTAACAGTTTATATAGACATCCTGCTCCTGTTTTCTTTATCAGATCCTAATTATTATGTAGAAATGTTCTTGAAGAAAGATGTCCATTGTATTCTCAAGTTTCAAACTGTTATTAAGCTAGGGTATATATTTATCAGCAAGCTTTTCATATTACACTTCTATCAAGTCAGCGTCATCTTTTAGTCAAATATCGACAAGTTGGGAATCTATGGTTTATTATTCTGCCTGACTGTCTGACCATCAGCCTGTCTCTCACAGTTTCTTTGTCATCGTAACTCCTACGTGTTTGAAGGGATTCCAGTCTAACTTGGTTCAAAGAACATCATGCACAGATTTGCATCCAGGGAGATCATCCATCTGTATGTTGACCAGGGTGTCTCACACTTGCCACTGTATTTCCATTGTAATTGAAGGTATTTCAGTTAGTCTCGGTATAAAGGTTGACTGTTAAGCATAGATATTGGTAAAGAGAGATCATCCTTATAGCCTAATGTCTCTCACTGTTAGTATGTTTCATACATGCCCTGTTATTACAGCTACTTGTACAAGGTTGGAAGGGTTTCAATCATTTTGCTAAAAGGAAACCCCTCATGCTTTGAATTGCATGAAGGAAGATCATAAGACTGCCTGTCTGTCACTTACCTTATCAATCCAACACCAACTTAATGGGATTTCAGTCAAACTCATGGAATAAAGATAGATCAGGATGCATAGATCTGCATGAAGGTGGATTGTCAGTTTATTTGGTAGTCTGTGTCTGTCATGTTTACCTTATCACATCTACTCTTTGAAGCAGATACCTACATGATGATGGTTTGGGTAATATTTCACTGGGTAGGTTTAAAGTCTCTTGAAACATCGAGCAAGTTAGGGTGGTAGAGAAATACAGGTAAAACTGTTTGATGGCTATTATGTTGTTGCATATACATGCAACATTTTATCTCTGACTCCGTACCATACCCACAATTTTAAGATAATAAGTGAGTTAGGTGAGTATAATGTATGACCATAAAAAAAGATTAGAATATCATGAATTCTCAAACATGATTATCAGACATTGTTTCTTCTTCACCCTACATTGTGTGCAATAAGTTGCCCACTGTAGTCAGTACTCAAGTTTCTGTACCACATCCTTTCCGTCTCCAGCTGCATTGCTTTCACACATTGACTTCTCCATTTCTTTGGGGTTCCTCCCATAAACTACCCAACCTCTCCCTCTCCAATTTTCACCTCTTTCTCAAAGCAAATCCGTTTAGGGAGCTCAGTGTCTAGATGAAGTGACGACTATATTTGATCGCATTTTGGATAACAGCATGCCTTGTGTCGTTTCGTGGCCAGATCAGAACCCTAGGGCATTATGTTAGTACCCGTGCAAATAGTTATAGATGGAAGAGTGAGTGAATGCCTGCATGATTGAGTGGCACATTGTGCGAATGGGGTCGACGAGCTGCTAATGAAGCTTCTGTGTAGCTCTGTGATGCAGCTGTTGTGCTAGTTAATTGCACAGGAATTTCATCCTTGTTCAAAAGCTGGATGATTGTTGCAGCTATGTCAAACCACCATTAACAGGTTTAAAATCTTCCCCTGAATTACCTAATATAGTAGTGTGGTAATCCTTAAGTGCATCAGACCCTAACTTGTCAGACTTCCCATATCGGCCACATTATTATGATCGTTTTTTGTTTGGTTACTTTTCATGGTTGACGTAAATTGAATGATAAGTGTAAAGTTGAGTTCGCCTCAGTCCAGAAACAAAGTGAAATTACTGTTGGCTGTGGGATTGATTGCTCTGGTCCAGGTTTTACTGGAGTGTTTTGATTACTTATCAGAAGGCCATTCTCCCACTGATGTCGTTCAAGTTGAAAGCCTAATGGAGTGGCATTGTTCCTTAAAGAATGTCTGCCACGACTTCATGCCTCTGGGTTTCATAAGTGTTAGAACAATATTTTTCCTTCATTTGATTTGAAATATAATTTTCTTGTTTTATTTTCCCATGTAGAACTCCTTTTGGCAGGGAAGAGGAAACAAACATGCGAATGAAGAATTGTAATTCTGGAATAAGGGAATGCCCGGTTACAAGCAGTTTTGACACCTGTAATTGGTCGAGAAAAAAAGAAAAAACATGTGATTATGCAGTATGATGTATTGCAGTTCAGTAAACCAAGGACATCCGATTGTTCCTTGCAACACGAGGCGAGACTGGTTTTTAAGTAGCAGATAAAAAGGGTTCATAATCCTGTCATTTAGATTTAGATAGCGAAGCTATGCACATAGCAAGTATTCGTCATAACTGATTTCCTGTTTTGGTAAATCACCTAAAATATCAGTTGATGTGGTTATGATAAAACATAATCAACGCACACAGTTGTCAGTGTTCAGTGTAGTGACAGATTAGTAAGATCCCTCTTAACTCTCCGTTCTTATAGCCGGTTATGTAACTAGCGAACTTCTGTGGTTTCATCTCATTTGGGGCGGAGAGAATCATATGGAGGGCGCCCTCTACAAATGTCTTGAGGGATTCCCGTCACTGAAGCATCCAGCAACTCTCTCTCTCTCTCTCTCTCTCTCTCTCTTACTTCGTTCGGATGGTTTTAATAAGTTTGAAGAAAACTTTTGTTGTGTGTGAGCGCTATTTTTTTCTTTATTAATAAATGGCTCATTATTATTAGGTACATTTTTCATTGATATGTTCGCTGCCGTTATTATGATGATGAAGAAGACATCATACAAGACATGCTTATGAAGGTCAGAGCATAACCCAGTTAGAGAGTCCACCATTATCTCTCTCAGCATTTAGGGATTTTCTCAGAAAAGACTACTGCTTATTTTTTCATATCGGTATTTCTCTCTCTCTCTCTCTCTCTCTCTCTCTCTCTCTCTCTCTCTCTCTCTCTCTCTCTCCAGTCTGTTGTTGGGTCTCGTGAAGGGAAACGGTGTAGCTCGACACACATTCATGTTATTTGATCCACGCGAAGTAAATATTGCATGAATACTGTGTGAGCAAGTTGGGGCGTATGGAAGAAATGTGTCCGTTATACTGCTGTAAAACTTTTTTTTGTGTTAATCCATTAATTTTTTAGACGGGATACACAGCTGTTACTTCCTACTTTCTTGTTATGTCCGTTTCTGGGACGGCATTGCTTTATGATAAAGTAAATATAAATTTCAAAATTGTATTTTATTCTTTAAAGCGACTACTTAATATATTCCGATAGACAGTTGTTTAAGTATCATGCTTCAAAATAGGCAACATTCAGATGAAACGTATCCAGACCGCAGTATCGTGCAAAACAAGGTTGCATGAAGTATTCCAATGTAAGCACGAGGAAAAAAGTGAATACGTGTTTTATACCCGTTATGTGAATCGTGCAAATGTGCCAGGGTGCACGTCAACACCAACCACATTAATTCAGTGCTTTGTCGACTCATAGGTTGGAATTTGCATGATCAGTCTGCTCTACAGTTTCTTCAACTTCTTATCTTATTATCGACAGTGACTTAAGTAACAGAAGAGGAAAGCTTGAGCTGAGCACGTAAAAGAAAGAAAGGAAAAACGTTTAGAAAATCTATTAAAATTGCCGCAATCAAAACCTTTTTAAAAAATCATTGCTAAATGCTACGGTTAAGGCCATTGCACCGTTCCTTGAGTGTTTCTGACTTTTATTCTTGGTTTTGTAGGTCAATAGGTTCGTGTTGACTGACCTGTATTTATTGATTTTTTTTTTTTTTTTTTTTTTTACACATGGGAAGTGTTCTGTGGTAGATTGTTTTTTCAAGTCAGTTACGTTTTAGGCTATGTCTATGTGGGGCAAAGTTGTGGTACACTCATTAGTAAAATAAGGGATGATCTGACACTGTTAATTCATTATTAGGTATAATCAGTCGCCATCCATCAGCTTTTTCGATCCCCACCTCACAATTTTCGGATGCGTGGGAAAAGTAATATATTTCTTGTTAGGCTCAGGACGTTTGGAGAGCAGTGAGATAAAAATAAACATGCTGCTGGTGTTCTGTGATCATGGTGGTAATGTAGTACAGTATAACTTACGAGAAGTCTTCATGATTAGTGAGCATTAGTTACCAGACTGAAGCAAGTGGCTACTCAGGGATTCAGAGTCGATGGAACGCTGTTTTTCGGCAATAACTTTTTATCAAAGCATCCGATAAAGGTGATCCACCTAAGCGCCTCAGCGGCGTGGTTGGTATGGTATTAGCGTCCTACCTCGGTGGTCGCGCGTTCGATTCTCGGCCATTCCGTTGAGGAGTGAGTGATGTGTGTTTCTGGTGATAGTTCACTCTCGACGTGGTTCGGAAGTCACGTAAAGCCGTTGGTCCCGTTGCTGAATAACCACTGGTTCCATGCAACGTAAAAGTACCATACAAACAAACAAACAAATAACTCCACCTAATTTTTGTAATTGTTATTTTGTGCCTAAGCTCAATAGTTCTGGTACTTATGATGTGAGTAAAAGGGAGTTTCCTATGCCAGACCCATCAAATTAGCAGGTAAGGGTTTTGAACGCAATTGTGACGTTAACCTTTGACGTCATGAGGCTCCACCCACAGTGACGTGAAGTTTCCATTCGGGGAAAACGTCTCTTCACTGAAGCTCTGCCCACATGCCCACGAGATATTTATTCATTGATATGAGTATCCATCCTACGCTTCAGCGATATCAGTGATGAGTAGGATTTGTCATCGTCCCCTTGATTGCATATCATTCTCAATCATTTTATTGTTCTTTTATTGTCCATAATAACATACTCATGGTAGCAGTAGTATAATTTGATAAAACTGTGTAAAAGCTTTCGAAATACCCTGCCCTCGTGAATGAGATTTCTACCCACCAATAATTATTATTTTGTAGAAGTTTCATCGCAACTTATTTGAAAATATTTTTCATATAAAGTAAAAAAAAATCTGGCACTACCATTCATTATTTCTTATGAAATTTTCTTCTGAAAAATGTATGACACAAATATGAAAACATAGAGTAAATAAAGATTTATTATAATTCACGGTCTATACCATGTTATAACTTATAAATCTAATGCGTGTAATAATTTTTACTTTTTATAAGGTTGCACATAAACTCATCATTGGGAGAGAAATAATTTATTTACAATAATTATGACACGAATTGTAATAATATGATTCTATACAAAATGTACATTACGAAGAATCTTCGTCGTCAGATGATCTTAGTTCAATAACAGATATCCTTTGCAGCATCGCCTGTTTGCAAGTTTTCGGAATGCTTAACTGCATTTGCCCGTTTCACAGTGTGCTCCTCGTAGGAATGAATTGATTTCCCTACTGACTATTGTTCTTGGTAACCTAAAGCAAGAAGTCATTCTTTTTGGCGCTAGAGTTCTCGGCTAGACCGGGCGGTGGGGCTTATCCAAAGGGTAGCTTAAGAGATAAATCCTTTAAACTTCATGGTTTAATAGGCTTGGCCCACCTGCATACCGCCTGTCAAAGGTAACAGGAAAAGTGGCCACGTCTTTGGAAACATCTGTCACGTTTATAAATGCGATTTCTCATTTTATTTACAAAAAATTATAATCACAATATGTGATTATAGACTTGCGGCAACAGGGTTTTTACCTAAAGAAGCAAACCAAGGTATATATACCTTGGAAGAAAACAATCTCTCAGTTTAGATCTGTCGAACTATAGCTTGGAGTTCTCCCATTTTCTTGATATTCGTATTATTTCTACATTACAAATAATTTAATGTATGTAGTTCATCCACGTAATGAACCAGTCTATAGCTCATTTGTTAGATCTACAGTTATTCAGGGCGGGAATACAGAAAGACAATCCGGTTTGCTTTACCTCAGGTTTCGACACTAAAGCCTTCTATTTGCTGCAGCAAGAGATGAGTGTTGCCAAGTAACTGTTACCCACTATAGAAATGATCTATTCGTGGGGTTTCTCGCTCTTGCCACAAGTCTTGCTTGTATGCAAAGTGGCAAGCCTTGGCACAAATGCAGGTCTTGCAACCACGGGGACAATTCCATATCCTGGTGGCCATTCTCGAACTTGTTGAAGCCTACTATGCTTTCCAGAGGCCCTGAAATAAGTGTTTTTCGTAAACAACTTTTAAACCGACGTATGGATTTCCATGCCACTAAAGCACTGAGTGTTTCTAACATTTTTTAATTTATGGCAGTACACAATTGACAGATGTGCTTAATTAAACTTGACAGATGTGCTTAATTAAACCGATTACTCCTAATAAAATTATTTTAGAATCCTTTTCTGTGATTTTCTCGGTTCCGGGGTCGGCGACTTCATTTTACTCGATAAATATAAAACTGTCAAACTTAGGCACTAGATAATACTTGCAAAAATGAGGTATTGTAACAAAATATACAGTTGCCAATTTTCACCTGTGTCAGATGCTTTGATAAAAAGTTACTGACGGAAAAGAGCGTTCCTTCCATCGGCTCTGAATCCCTTAGTGCGGTCTTGGTCTTGAAAATACTGTTGCTACATCATAGGTTGTGAGAACTAACTGTACTGGAGTAGGAGGCTTAACGTTGGGAAGCAGATCAAAACGACGTGTGATGATGAAACATTCACGAGACATTTGAGGGCATTTCAACATACAGCCTTGCGGAGAACACTTGTCATTTAATGACAAGATGTTACGTCAGCTCCAAAGTTATTGAGGAGATGAATAATGTCTTTGAAAAGCATTTAAGAACAATAATATAATTGAAGCTCTCGTGAAGAACTCGCCCGAAGCCTATGGAAGTCAGGCGGCAATTTTTACATTGATCAAATTGGAAAATAATAGAAGAGAATACGCAGGGTTAAATAAAGCCACGTAGAAGGAATGCACGGGAGAACTAACTGCCAGTCAGTGGACGGGTAGAAAAAAAAAACAATTATTCCAGTATTATACTGGAAGGAAAATGGGAATAGAGTCATGTGTAAATAAGAATACGAATATCAGCCGATAAATGAATCATCTCGATCCATTTGTTTTTAAAAGAAATGAGTGAAATGCATAGATCAAGAAAGCAGTTCACCTGGGATCAGATCCCGTAAGGGGGGTTAGCGCCGTCAGTGGACCTCATGCGGTGCACTGTAGGCATTATTTAAGGTTCTTTGCAGCGTGCCTTCGGCCCCTAGTTGCAACTTTTTTCGTTCCTTTCACTGTACCTCCTTTCATATTCTCTTTCTTCATCTTACTTTCTCCCCTCTCCTAACACTTAATGTATAGTTCAACTGCTTTGAGGGTTTCCTCCTGTTACACCATTCAAACCTTTTACTGTCAGTTTCCATTTCAGCGCTGAATGACCTCATAGGTCATCGTGTTTGGCCTTTGGCCGGCATTTTATATTCAACTCGACAACTTGGGCCCAGAGCAAAGGCGTGAACTCAACCCGATAGATAAACGAGATTTGTAAGTGGAGCTCTGACCTCGGAAGCTAACGATTTTACTGATTCTCGTTTCTTCTTCTACCACCTGCCAGGTGTGAATATTTTTTTTTCAACCGTTGGTAAGTTCGTTTGCACAATTTCTCTAGCGTATGATTGGAATTTCTACCGCTATGTATTAGTGTAGGTGTTAGGGACTTGTATTTCTGGTGGTAGAAGTTCACTCGCGACGTGGTTCGGAAGTCACGTAAAGCCGTTGGTCCCGTTGCTGAATAACCATTGGTTCCATGCTACGTAAAAACCCCATACAAACAAACAAACAAGCTTTGTAGTAGTTCCCTGAAGAATGTCTTAGAAAACTAAAAGCGAAACCTTTGAGAATTTTTACCAAGTGTTTCACGCGCACACGGTATATATATATATATATATATATATATATATGTATATATAGGTATATATATACGTATATATATATATGTATATATACGTATATATATATATATATGTGTGTGTGTGTGTATATTATATATATAGATAATATATATCTATATATATATATATATATATATATATATATATAGATAAGTATATATAATATAATGTATATATATGATATATAGTACGTATATATTAATATATGTATAGATTATACGTATATATATAATATATATATAATAAATATATTATATATATATATAATTATATATATAATATTTTTTTGTGGGTATCTTTTTAACATGACAAATATTAATTAATTTGTTATATTTTTTTGTGAATTTTCACCAAGCAAAAACAGCGGGCGCTCCTGTAGGGAGAAGACCGCGGCTAATATAACGAGAAATGTCACTTTATACTCGCCATTACAGTAAATCGCCGTCTTGTACCTGACGCTGACCTGTTTCTTTGGTGTTTGTTCCAAATTTTTAGAACAGCTGTAATTAAACTGTCAAAAGTCTAGACTCCTAGAGACACCTTTGCCACATTTTCCAAACCTCATCAATTGATTCCCGGTTAGACAGAGAAAGAAAGTGGTGGGGGTTTGGGGGACTTGATGCCTCTCGTCTTTGGAAAACATCGTGCCCTTCTCCCTATTCATTATTGATGGATAAATATTGTAACAAGACAGCGTGCGCCAGAACCCAACGCTACCGTCTCCCCTACCTACCACCGCCCCCACCCGGGGCGGACAGATAGGTTTGCATGATGAGGGTGGATGTCTCCCCTACCCTCCCATTTCCCTATGTACCCTGCCCCGCCTGGGGTGGACAAACTGGTTTGGATGTGGTGGGTGGCTGTGTCATGCTTCCCCTATTGTCACCCGGGGAAGGACAACCAAGAGCCACTAGTATTTTATTATATAGCTTATATAAGGGCCACCGTGAATTTTGGAAATATTGACCATCATATTTTTCATTGCACCGCCAAATAGCCTGTAACACCATTGTTTGTATGGAAAGCATGGCTGATACCGAGTTGTGCAGATTAATAGTAGGTAATATCATATTTAACCTAAAGATGAAGTTAAATAGAGACTAGGCTATGTCCGAATTTTATTTTAGACAGGATGAATTCGATTAAAGTGCACTGAAAGCAGAACAAGGTGCCATTCACAGTCTTCAGTATCATTTTCAGATTCATTGTCGTCAAGTTTCCAAGAGATGTTTACTTCATTTGGTACTTTGCTCTAATTATGTGAAATTAGCAGCGGAACTGCGATGCCAAAATAAATGATACACATTCCCATTAATACCTATCTAAATGTTCATTTAATGCAGTAACTGGTGTCACAAATTTCAAGATGCGTATTGGATGCTGCCATACTCTTTAAACAATGCATGAAGGTACAAGTTGACCTTGTTATAAGTGATCTCGTGGCCACCTATGGCTTATAGGTAATTTTCTCCAGGTTTCGAATCGACCCGTAAGCTTGCATCTCCTTTGAAGGCAGAAATAATGCGCTACAAATTAAGCATTTTTCGCTAAAAACTCTTTAAATGAAGTCTACAGTTAATTTTATTTCCGTCATTTTGTAAATTATCCTTTTAAATGACTTCAGTTGTACCATATACATCTGCATACTTATCTTGGCTGTATCGTGCAACCAAATTCATTACAGCTCTGAATAATTCTTTGAATTCCAGTGCCTGGCTTCAAGCCTCAATTTCATATTCATTTCCATTCCATCGTCAGGGTCCAAAGTTGCGAACTGCCTCGAGTCGTCGTTTTTACAAAGAATTATGAAAGAGTATTTTGCAACTGGCACCGGCATTTAATATCTGAAAATAGCCAAGGCCTGTTTGAAAACAATAGCGTCTTTGTTGAGTGGTATGTCTATCGATTGATTGAATTGTCTGTTATATTGCTTTCGATATATACTACTCATTATATTGTAAGTCTTCTCTGTTTTCAAGTTTCCTTAGAACATTTACGTCGCAAGTTTACTATCAACTTATATCCTAGTGTTATGATGATGTCACTTTTTTATTCAGAAGGACCAGCACGAGGCAGATACAAGACAACCACTGGTAAAGCCAATAATGTCAAGGGCTCCTTATCTCTCTTGTTTCGTGTCACAGGACAAAAGACAGTTTCGTCCTTTTGTTATCACCAAACATTGCTGTATCGATAGCGAGACAGCTCGTGAATTTCCGTGCGTCGTTGTCAGCTACTCCGCTTATAGCGCAAATATTTTTCAAGTTTTTCTGTGCTACATTTTAAACAAGTGATCAAGTTAAAATGATCGCCTTACACTCCTATACACTAAACACTTACAAGGGATTTGCTTTCAATGCCCTTGTCTCGATTACCTTTGACGCCTACGCTGTTCCACGCCCGCAAAGAGCCTGCCGATCTCTTAAGTTACGTGTCATTTCTGCTTGAATGTCTTCTTTGTCCGTTGTAGTATTCTTGTGACAGAGCGCTCGCGGTAACTCCACAGACTCCTTTTAAATTCTTCTGTCGTAGGAGCCGATGCCCTTCACACTAAATACATTCATTGCGTGTTCTTGACCGCACTCTTGCCGAAATGTCTCATTTCTTTCGTGCTGTTGATCAGTTAATAATCTCTTTAGTGTTGCTACGATCTGTGTCGTTTATTTCAGTTAAACACTACCGTTTGGTCGTTATCATACTTGTACACTGTTAGAATTAATTTATCTTCGCTCTTGTATCCTAGTATCGAAAATTTCACTCTAGGATTAGACTTCCTTGTCATTTCCTTCTAAATGCTGAGATCCATTTCCAGTTTCCCAGTATAATTAGGAATTAACTGGAATGTCTTTGGTAGCGTTAGAGTGGTTTTGGTTCTGTTTTGTTGCACAAGAAGTCATCTTTAACATCTTTATTATTGCCAGAATTCACCTCAATTTCTTTCGTAATAGATTTTTTCTTGGTGTCAAGGGCCTCTGTTACATTCCCAGTCAATACCCCTGTGCATGTATCAGCCAATCCAGCCTTCAGTTGCAGCCTCCCTTACCTTTCGTATTTTGAGTATTCATAAAATGCCGAGGACATCTGGGCTCGAAATGACTGGCGCTTGTGTAACCCAGGATTGATTGCAAAGAAATAGGGAATGAAGGAGGCGTAAAATAGAGTGGGTCGTAGTCCTTTAGGAACTCAAAGACCCTCCTGCTCCTAGGTAGTTGAGCGATTCTGGGAGTCTCAGATTACAGGGTTCAGAAGAGAATTCCAGAGTTTGGCTGTAAAGAACTATGCAGTTGTTGGGGCAAAAACTAGAAGACTTTCATGGAACTAGTAACGTAGTGGGGGGGCGGCACGTGATCTCCCTGCAGAAGTGTAGATACTCCCCGTCACTCCACAAGAGGCAGTGAGCCTACTTTAACACTGGGAAGATTGGGAAAGGGCCAACGAGTGGAAAGTTGTTTTTGAGTCTGACGTGTTAAAAGGAAAAGACACCCTAAATATGCACATGACCTTATCGTCCCTTTGAGTTCAAAGTATAAATTTCGGGTGGGCATAGGTCTACGCCGCTCAGTCGTCAGCCATGTGCGTTGCTCTCCCAGATTGAATTTGAATGCAAGTACAGTGACCCGGTCAGTGCTTCTACCGATCAAGGAGCTATATTAGAAAACCGTAAAGCAGTGAGAATAGACGGATGTGCCCCTCTCTTGTGAAAAGGCCTAAGTGTTCTCGTCAAGTGTGAGGAACATGTAGTTCGTTGGGTTTTGAAGTAGGTATAGCCACATGAACTCTGATTCGATGAGACAAGTTTGAGGAAGTATCCCGATGCCAGATAACCCCACAGTTACTTACTTGAAAGAAGCAGAACACTCTTGCTATTTCCAGGAGTCAAGATCCGAATTAGATAAATAGAAAATTTTCTTGAAAGTTCTCCTTGGTCAAGACTAAAGCAACAACAGAAATCCGTAGTTAACCCTCGTCAATTTTGCCTTGATGGTTTTTTACCTGCGATTAAAGCTATTATGTTGTAGCAAAATATTCAAGTAATATATGTGTATCATGTTCATTACTTGTTCACCATTCTCTCCAAGCTGATGACAGCCATGTAATCCACCTTGCTCTTTATTACACGGTTATTCAAATTGTCCCCCCTTTGCAACATTTCTCATTTTCGAGATGCCATAAGTAAACCAGAAAATCGGCTATAATAACCTCAGGTCTCCAGAACAACTGCGATTCATAAATCATTCCTTCTTTCAAGAGTTTGGACTATTGATAATTTAGAGGGCAGAATCCCTAGATTTAATCAGCATGTTTTATTTTACTTTTTTTATGTTTTAAAGTTGGTCATCTTGCTCTCGTGTTTTCATGACGTTTTATTTAGGCTGGAGATTGGGGAAGCATTTTTATTACTTACGGACACTCACAGTAAACGAGTCGGTCACAATAGCTTGATGTGATGCTGCTGCTCTGTTGTTCCAAAAATGTTAAACTTCTTCTTCTTCTTTCTCTACAAGCTTGTCCCTATTTGGGGTTGCTGTAATGGTTCTTCAACACATTCCTCCATCTCCTTCGGTCCAGTGCATCCTCCTCGCTCAATCCCAACTCCCTCATATCTCTCTTCACACAGTCAATCCATCGCAATTTTGGTCTACCTAACCTTCTCCCACCTGGCAGTTCCATCTCCATCCTCCTACTTATTAGGTGGTCTTCCTCTCGTCTCTTTATATGTCCATACCATCTCAGTCTACTTTCCCTCACCATGTTTGAAGTTGGTGCTATTTTGAGAGTACCTCTAAGATGTTCGTTCCTAACCTTATCCGTTCTAGTAAGTCCACATTGCTATCTCAACATCCTCATCTCAGTCACATCAATCCTGTTCTCATCTCTCATCTTAGATGCCCAGGTTTTGGACGAGTACAACATTGCAGGTCTCACAACCTGGTGCTGCATCTTGCTCTTTAGTTTTACCGGCATCCTACGATCAAATAGCACCCCACTACATTTCCTCCTGCTACTCCAAAAAGGTTAAACCTGCTTTATAAATATATATATATATATATATATATATATATATATATATATATATATATATATATATATATATATTATATATATATATATATATATATATATATATATATATATATTATATATATATATATATATCCAATATATATATCCAATTCAATCTGCCTCGGAATCAATACATTTTAATATACTTAAAAAATCACTGTAGATGCACGTGACAATGTCTGAGTAAAGACGAAAGCGCTTGGATTTCTGACTTCATTTTCCTGTTGGGATCGCTTATTTTAATATATGTTAACAGAAGGGAAATTTTTTAGTTTATATTGATTTCGTCCTCTCGTGGATTCGAACCAGAGCACAGAGGAGAAATCAGTAAGAAGACATCACTGAAGTCCTCATTTCTCCTCTGTGCTCTGGTTCGAATTCACGAGAGGATGAAATGATTACCAACTAAAAAATAATCCTTCGGTTAAACAAATAGGAAAATATATTATTAATTCCGCAGTAGAGCTAATTGGATATTAAAGGACACTTGTAGCTTAATGCGTGTATATGAATCACGGTCATGTGGTAACAATTCAATTCACATATACATATATATATATATATATATATATATATATATATATATGTGTGTGTGTATATGTATACACACACACACACACACACACATATATAATATATATATATATATATATATATATATATATATCTACACTCACCTATGTAGGTTACTAATCTCTCATTTTAGTTTTTAATATCTAAGTGCATTAATTTTATAATCCTGTTTCTTATTTGCTGCATAATTATGCATGAATTTGTATTCTCTCTCTGACCACAGTCCAAACAGATCCAGCTCAATCAGTTACAACGTCCGGCGACAGCCACCGGCCATTCTGTAACAGTGATGCCGAACTTTATTTTACCGAACTTGCCCACGTGGACCTCCTACACATTTCCGTGCACCTACCGGTACACGAAACGCGCACACGAGGGGTTCGAGTGGTTACTTGTCTCTCGGTCCTTGACAGTCGACTCTGCCCAGCCCTGTATCTAATTCACTTCCGTCGCCAGTGTGACAACTGCGCTGTAGTGGTACGCAAAGCTTCCTTACCAGGGATTTGAACTTCGCTTTGCAGTGTTTAATGGTTAGCCAGCGATTTACATAACTAAATGGAGAGGACGTTCACTGCCGTGGATGCAACTCGAGACGGCGTTTGTTTATCGTGAACGAAATCTGAAATGCCTCTGGTTAACGATGGCTAATCCGGTTGTCTTGCGTTCTTACTTTTGCTTAGAATTTTATCATCGTTGTGAAAAATACCTTATTATGGTGAACTCTTTCGCTTTCATATAGTGCTTATAAAACATTCTGTAATTGTGAAAAAAGGAACATAACATTCATGTAGAATCGTATTTTTGGTTGTTTTTTATTCAAGTTCATTTTGTTTTTTCCCATTTAATAGTGTAAAGTTTTCGCTAATTTTTTAATCTCGTGTCAATAATATGAAATTATCAGAAGCAATTAAGATTTCTTTGAATGCTAAACCCAGGATTTTTTGTAACTGGTTAAATATTTGTTAAGCCATAAGGCCTTTGACAGAGATGGAGTTAAACAGCGCTAGATGTTAATGTGTACTTGTTTGGCTTAATAGAGTTTAAATCCAGACAAAAATGATACGCCAGTCAGGGCCATTTGACTTGTTGCATCAAGAATCGACGCCATGCGCATTAAATTTCAACCACGTGCCACATCAGCAGAATCAATATATATATATATATATATATATATATTATATATATATATATATATATATATACGTATATATTTTCATAGGATCATAAACTTTAGCTTGCTGTGAAAAGCTGGCGATTTGATTAAATTATTGAGGGATCACATGATTATAAGAATAAATAAGAGTGACAAGGAAGTATAGAATAAGAGAACAAGGTGTGATCCGACCTCCAGCTTACCCGGGACATGTGCAAGATTTTTCCGTTTTCTTAAGTCGTAAACATTACATTCCTAACTTTTAGCTTAAATTAAAGTATGCTAAAATCTACCGTCAAATAGAGCCCTGTTTCATCGACGAAAACTAAAATAGATGCTTTATTATTAGAAATAATATACCGTTAAACCTGCACATTATTTATGTTTTCCTTTATCATTCTAATAAGTCGTAAGTATCTTATCCTAAAATTCCTGTATCTCCTAACTTAAAGCAAAACACTTTTTCAGACCTTTTTAGGCTCCTCCGTAGATATTTCCTACCCCCCCCCCCCCAACAAGAACAACAACAAAGTAGTTTGTAGGCTTACTCACCGAGTAAGCTCTAAGAACAAGCGAAATAAGAAAAGAAAGCGTTGGTGGTCAGCACAAAAAAGAAAGCTACATTAAGTTGAAAAGTTGTATCGCCAAATGATGTGACGAGTTTGCACTGAATGTTTAATTGTATGTATAGAATCAAGGTTATAAAGATCACTGTCTCGGGTGTGTTAAGTTATTTTCTTTTTTTTTTTTTTAATAAGCCAGATCTCTTCTTTCTGTATTTTCCTCTCACCTCATCTTACTTCTTCCTAATGAACACCATATTCTCTGGAAGCTTGAATTTCAAGGCACGATCTCCCGAGGACTTGTTTGGTGTTTATGGATAGGATTCATCTTCTGAATAGTAATAATAATAATGAAAATAATAATAATAATAATTTTCACCGGTAAAGACATTTTCAGGGACTAATTAAACAACGTTCAATCCGACATGTGGATCAAAATTAGGCTATTTGTAATCACACGAATCATTCAGATCATCATATCGACTGAAATCAATCGCGCAGTGGATTCCTCCCAGAGATCAAGGAATTCTCATGCCATCGACAACCTGTTGGTACAACATCGAACAATAAAAGAAGGTTGAGGATATCCTAGGTCAGCAGTCTTGAAAAACCGACCTCGTATCGGTGAAGATTCTTCAAGTTTATTGACATGAATCCTGTATGTATGTATTTGTGTGTGTGTATATATATATATATATAATATATATATATATATATATATATATATATATGTGTGTGTGTGTGTGTAATATATATATATATATATATATATATATATATATATATATATATATATATATAGATAGAGAGAGAGAGAGAGAGAGAGAGAGAGAGAGAGAGAGAGAGATACACACATACACACACACACACACATACACACATATTTATATATGTCCCATTTGTATCTTATTTTTCTCCTGTCCGAACAGGAGAAACTGTTTTTTCTTAAACTGTCAAGTTGTTTGTTTTATTTTTGTATTTTTATGGGCATCCTTTACTGACGGTGAATTCTGTCCTTAATAACAATATTTCATGTACTATAAGTATGTAATATGTTTTATATATATATATTTATTATATATATATATATATATATATATATATATATAGATATATATATATATATATATGCACAGACAACTCAACTTTGGTGGTAATGTTTTCTTGTTTTCTAGCAGGCGCTTCGTAACACCCACCATGCCATCTCTCCCTACACTTTGATGATTGGTAGTCTTCTTAGGATTACTCGGTTCAACGACTTTCTATCGTCAAACTTCGGACTTTACTTCCCGCTTTGATTTTCCTGGTTTATGGTCACCTTTCATCTTATGAGAAGCAGGTCTGTGTCTGTTGACTAGTGTTATGACAGGCTCAATAAAACTCGGTATTTTGTTTGCCGGTTTAGACGGTCATTTAGGAAACTCCGCCCGTCCTTTCGGTTTCCCCTTTCCTGTTGTTTTTGAGTAACACTTCAAGAATTGACGTGGATGGCATATCGGTATAACAACATATCGCAACATGCGACGTTTCCTCTCCTGATCTTCGTGTTGTATTTTTTGTATCCGTACATGAATGCGAGTTAATGTGTTGTGGTAAGCTAGACGGAAAACGTGTGTGGTGGATATTTCTCCAGGCCACCGTCTTTCACACTTTTGTATGGGTGTGCGTGTATGTGGGTGGGGGCGTGTTTGTCGGTGTGCATGCTGGCAAGACATTCCAAGCGCAGGTTTTGAAGAAACGGGGACACAGGTGGAAATCGATGGAAAAAAGTTGTCGCCATGGAAACTTTCCCAACCACCCATCATTCTGTGAATGATTTCATCCTATAGATGAATTCATCCCAATAAGTTTCCATTAAAAATTCAGTAGTGGGAATCAATACTGATGATATTCATAGAAACTACCCACTTTCTTGTGGGAGAAGCCTCGAAAGACTTCGCTAAGTTTAAACTACTAATAATGAGAATAATGATATTCTGCATCCTTGGTGAGAATCGAACCCATGCTAGAGGGTAAAGGGAGGCTAACGTGAAATACTGAAGTATTTCTACATTATGAAGCCGATGCTTAATTTTTTTTGCGGGGTGGGCGGAGGTTGACCAGGAGTTGATTTTGATGTTTTTCCTCCAATAGTGATGACGTGTATTAAGTGTTATGCATTTGTGGGGAAACGCGCTACACTTGAAAGAGAATGTAGTTCAAGTGCACTGAACGTGTGGCATATCAGTGTGTCATGGTCATCGGATGAAAAGCTCTCTCTCTCTCTCTCTCCGAGCGCGCGCCCGTCTGTAACAACTTTTGTACTAGTCTGTAAGTTGTAAATCAATTTGTTGTTGACAATGGTATTGAATAACGGGACAGTTAGTAGCGCTGAATAAAGCGATAAATTTTTTTTTTTTTTTTAATGCATGTTCGTGACTTTTTTTTTTATCAAGTTATTATTTACCGTTGAATATGATTATTTTTTTTCCACATTTAAAAAGACTTCAGCTGGAAACGTACACTTGTGCCTACCTGACTCTGTACAACACTTGGGTAAAATGTTGTAATAACAATAACACATATTGGAACAGCTGTGAACAGCAGAAAGGCCCACGTGTTAACAAGAAGTCAGTATTGAGGTTGCTGTAGGTAGTACTGTACTGATTGTGAGGTGGTGAAGAGATTCTCGAAAGGAAATCCATAAAATCTGATTTTCGCAGTTGTTGGCTGGCGCTTACTTGTCCACACGTGCCAACCTTTCCGAGTGTCGCATTTATTTGGATCGTTCGGAATTACTGGTAGTAAAGATGTTTTGGATCATAGCGGACCCCAAATTTTTCAAGACTACATTATACCACGATATATATATATATATATATATATATATACATATATAACATAATATATATAGATATATATATATATATATATATATATATATATATATATATATGTGTGTGTGTGTGTGTGTGTGTGTGTGTGTGTGTGTATTGTGTGTGGTGTGATATTGTCTTAAAAAATAGTGGGTTCGCTAATCTTGACATGATCCAATTTTTTATTTTTTTTTTTATATCTGATGTGAAGATGAGACTATTTTGTTCTTATTTCTCTTATGTATTACAGTTGAGATGTTAAGACCCATGCATGTATAAGAAGCATATAGGTAAGCCATTACATTTTAAAATACGAAAAATGAAAGCCACAGTTAATGATAGATTTGGGTAGGAAAAATATGGGGAAATGAGATGTTGTTGCATTGTAGTTCTTTTAACTTTTTTCCTTAGCATTGTTTAGATTATATATACACTTACGGTACTCAATTGTAAAATTTATATATACTTTTTTCAATTACATGAATACTTTTTAAAATTATACATACGTTTTAAAATTTAATTTACTTAAGCATTTTATATATTTTCTTTGAAAAATTTAGGTATACTTTGAAAAAATGAATATTTAAAAAATATATACTTTTTAATATATGCCTTCCCCAGTAAAAGAGCAGCCACCAGGTGTCAGCCTTCCAGTGCTACTGAAATTTTAGTAGCAGATTAATTTTGTGTGTATTTTGAGTGAACACGAAACCTTTCTCTTCCAAAGTGGTTAAGAGTAATAATAATAATAATAATAATAATAATAATAATAATAATAATAATAATAAATAGAAATATTGCGAGGCAGATCTGCTAAACCTACTGGGGCTTTTGATGTAAGCCCTGATAATCAGGCTACAGTTTTGGGGCGCAGCCGAGCTTTCTCAAACTCTTTGTTAAAGACTCGTCTAGCACTGGAAGGATAACACTTTCTGGCACTGCTCCTTTAATAGGAAAGGCTTATATTTAGAAAAAGTTTATGTAAATAATCTAAACAATACTATAAGAAATGAAAAGAAAAAAAGAAAAAACTACATCTCTAGCCACATTCCATTTCCCCACGTTTTTCCTACCAAAATACGTAAAGAACGCTTTCAATCTGAAGCTATCAGTAATGTGTTTCAAAATACCGGCGTTTGCCACCGTTACGAAGTTTTGTAGGCTTCTGTTTTTACTCGGAAAGCTTTGCAATTTATTTTCGGATAGGCCAGAGTTTGGCAATTTTCATCAGCTTAGTCTCAAGTGTTGATTCAATTAAGACCTATGTCGCGATTTTGGCGACTTCTGCATTCGAATTAGTTCGAAACTTATAAAGTTTCACACACTGAAACTTTATAAGCACAGATATAAAAGCCTAGATGCCGCATCGGCCGCTAGCTGAATAGGCTGGCGCACGTCATCAGGCCCGCCACCTGGGCGCGATAATTCAAACAATGCAGCAGGCTGCAGTATATGACGTTTTTTCGCCACTATTCGCTTAATATTGCACGGATTTTCTTGTCTGATGGCTCGTTACAAAGCTTACACAATTCCCTACAAGGATCTAATAAAATAAAGTTGTTCCTTATTGTTTGAAAGTTAACTTACAATGACTTTGTTTTTGCAGGTAGGGGGAAGGGGGCTAGTTGTACACAAATGTTAATATTTACCCATAACTATTGCTGTAAACAATAATTTGAAATGCTGTGATAAGACAGCCTACGAAAAAGAATGGTTAAAACAATATTGTTTAAGGGCCATTAGGTCAATAGGGTAAATCGTGTATGTTGGACACTAATTTGATGTTTCTAGATTTCTTTCACTGCATTATAGCTATGTAATATTAAAGTGTTAATCTGGTCCTTGTAATAAGAACTAAATGGCCAAGCAAGGCACATAATGAGTTTTTGTTGATGTTTTGATATAGCCTGCTAATTTCATATCAATGCATATAGATTATCATGACAATGTAGTATCATTAAACTGTTGGAAACAGCAATGAAAAAAAAACTTGTTTAAACTGCTGGGAATATTTATAAGTAAATGCACATATGTACAATAAATGTTATATATATATTCAATGTAAGAACAAATATCATGAAAATAAATAATTGTGCAATACATTTTGAGAGTTGTTACTTCAAAGTATAGGCTTAATGACCCATAAGGCCACCCATAGCTTTAAATTTATACATGTGTGACCAAACCAATGAACAGTTAGCTGAACAAAAATTAGACTGGCCTTATGATTGTGGCCTAGGCTGAAAGGCTCGGTGGGGGAGGGGGGGTACTATGACCGGGTATACAGGGTTGCTCGTCAGGATTGGCTCATTTTGGCAATTTTGGTCTATAGATGGGTCCCCTTGTGGAAGGGTAGAAGTATAGAGATGGCCCAAGCCCTTATCCCAAATAAGGTATAATAATTTGGGTCCTTGACAACACAGGTCTAGAGATGAGCTATATTGAACTGTTAATGCTTGGCCATAATGATATATCCTAGTCTGAGCAAATTAAAGGTAGTTTTGTGAAAAATTTAAGTTCTCTATAATTATTTCACCATATAAATTAGGTCTAGAGATAGGTCACTTTTGCCACTAGACAAGGTCTCTTGATACCCCCTAAATTTTCCAAAGCCAGATCTAGAGGTCAGAATTCACTGAGGAGCATCCCGTTCAAAAAATTGGAAGAGGCCCCCCCCCCCCCCCCCCCCAAGGCTCAAAGGAGCAGGCAGAGATGCAAAGGCTAGATAACACAGAAATCCTAGTTATTCTAGGGCCTACTGTAGTTTATTTTAGGCTCAACCCTACAGTTTTATGACAAACTTGTAGGCCTGTGCCAAAAATTATATTGGGTTTGGGGGATTTTTTAACAGAGCACTTCGAGAGACAAAGATTTTACTTAAGTTGCACAGATCCATAGCTGTAGGCCTACTTTAGTAATCTGTCTTATCACAGCATTTCAAATTATTGTTTACAGCAATAGTTATGGGTAAATATTAACATTTGTGTACAACTAGCCCCCCTTCACCCTACCTGCTAAAACAAAGTCATTGCAAGTTAACTTTCAAACAGTAAGGAACAACTTTATTTTATTAGATCCTTGTAGGGAATTATGTAAGCTTTGCAACGAACCATCAGACAAGAAAATCCGTGCAATATTAAGCGAATAGTGGCGAAAAAACGTCATATACTGCAGCCTGCTGCATTGTTTGAATTACCGCGCCAAGATGGTGGACTTGATGACGTATGTCCGGCCGGCCGATGCGGCATCTAGGCTTTTATATCTATGTTTATAAGTATCTCAATCACGAATACTAACACAAATCACTCTGAAAATCCACACAAACTTTAACCGAGATCCCATACCACGACAGCAAATAACATTTTGACACAACAATTGGATAAATAAACCCAATAATCACTCAGATGTCTGTGGTTGAAGAATCACATGTTACACAGTTTTATACAGGAAACCTGGCTTCAGAGGAGGAGTGTCTCCTTACCTTTATCCAATGCTAAGCTCTAGGAAAGAATGACTTATCTAGAGAGTTTGCTTGGACGTCAACTTGGTGACGCCAAGATAGGAACTAGTTTATTAAGCATCATCTTTAATATTTCATTTTAAGAGAGAGAAATAAGTATAATTCTTGCATATTCTCTAAAGATCAATGAGGCAACATTTAAATCTGACATGCTTACTGGGTTCTCGCAATTTTAATGATATTCGCCTAATGCGACTGCCTTGTTTGTTATACCATATACATTTGATAATTTAGTTATTCTTCAATATAAAAGAGAAGTATTTCCATAGTACAAATTCTCCTCTTCCCCTCTCTTGAGTCTGGTCATCACTAAGCTCACACTAACATAGTAACTTATACAGACACGAAGTTACGTTCACCTGTCTGTAGTCTTCCTCTTTCCAGCTATAACCTGACGTTGTGGAAGGTTTGGCGCTGAAAGGGGATCCGTCCTTTTCGCGACATTCTCCACACCAGAAAAATCTGGTCATAGAGTTAGGCATTCAGAAGAGTAGGATGGTGGAAATCGACCTTCAGAACTTCGTGGCAGCCTGACTTCGAACTGTGAGTACTCACAGTTTAGGAGACATGCTGCGGCAAACATCGATAATAATCAATGCAAATAGGTGATCACCTCTACACAACAGCAAATATATCACAATCGCAGAAATCATCAACACCATCTCAATCATTCTCCTCACGACAACTACCTATACTGCATGTGAATTAGTTGGCATGAGGTGTAAGTATTTAGAGGAGTCCCTTACGCATATGTGCACTCTCCATTTTCTGTGACTCATCTCTTCAGCCCCTTTTGACCGACACACTTACAGTCGTCACACCCCCACCCTTAATTATTGTATTCGGTATACACTTACACATCTTGTGCCACCCATATGTGCAGTTTCTCACGTTAAGCTATGGCAGGCCTGCATTTTGGTCTTACTCTCAGAATGACTTCTTGGTCAACTTGTCCATCTTGTAAATGATGCGATAGCGGTACGTTCTTTATTTCTCTGTTACCAGGAGCCTCTATCTCACTCTCACTCCCCCTATACTTGTCTTCGTAACTGTCGTCTCTGGATCTCACGCTTCCTACATCCTCGTTCTCGCCCACATCGCCCATCTCAGCTCCATTGTAGTCCCTCTCATCTTCCTCGCTGTTGTCATCGTAGGATCCAATCTCTAGGGGAATGAGGTGCTCTATGGCTCGTAAGGTTTCAATACCTTCGTACAACACTTATGCGGGTCTTATGACCCCATCTTCATCAGAGTAAATTGCCGTGATCTTACCCAAGGGCCGCTGCGCATGCTTGTACTGTTCCATCTTAACCAAGACTATTTCTCCTTTGCGTAGTTCAGTCTTCCTCACCTGCTGGTAGTTGTGCCTTGAATGCAGGAATGAGGGATACAGTGTCCCCCCGTATTCACGGGGATGTGTACCAGACACCTCCGTGAATAATTAAAACCTGTGAATAGTTAGAACCACCACAAAAAATGCTTATAACTGCCTATCTTGAAAGTTCAGATACCAAATGTATACCTCAAATAACATCCTACTTCAAATATACCTCAAATTACTAACCTATTACTGTATTAGTCTTTGAGGTTACATTATTAATATAATTTCAAAGTCATCTTAAACATTTTACCATTAGAAATATATACCTACAGCCAATAACACAGAGAGAGAGAGAGAGAGAGAGAGAGAGAGAAGAGAGAGAGAGAGAGAGAGAGAGAATAATTCCTAGATTCCGACTCCTTCCCCTCCGCCACCCATTTCATATCAAATTGTCATTTACTCCCACGCCCTTCTTCCTCCACGTGGGTAAAAAGACTGGAAATCGCTATTTTTTATTAATCTTATTAATATTTGAAAATTAGTTATAATTGATTAATTGATTTGTTAGTTCTTACTGGCGTCGCAACGACGAGGTTATTGACGCCGAGGTTATAAGGTAAATCATTTATTTATATTACAAAACAAATAAACATACGTAAGTAACAGAGAGAGAGAGAGAGAGAGAGAGAGAATGTTATTGTTTAATCTCGATAAACTTGATATTATTTGAAAACTAGCACTGTATATTATTATTTTACCATAAAATGTAGTAATACCCTTAAAGATATACTGTATACATAAACTTCCATGCCAAACAGAGGGCGAGAGTTACCACTATGGCATACGTATCTTATGTGGCAAGAGAGAGAGAGAGAGAGAGAGAGAGAGAGAGTTAGTTAGTTATCCGTATTTGAAAGAGTGAAATGGAAAGGTTATTGTAGTATTTTTTAAAATACTATCACATGATTTTTGTAATTATTATTATTATTATTATTATTTTTTTTTTTTTTTCTCTATCACAGTCCTCCAATTCGACTGGGTGGTGTTTATAGTGTGGGGTTCCGGGTTGCATCCTGCCTCCTTAGGTGTCCATCACTTTTCTTACTATGTGTGCCGTTTCTAGGATCACACTTTCTGCATGAGGCCCGGAGCTAACTTCAGCCTCTAGTTTTTCCAGATTCCTTTTCAGGGATCTTGGGATCGTGCCTAGTGCTCCTATGATTATGGGTACGATTTCCACTGGCATATCCCATATCCTTCTTATTTCTCTTTTCAGATCTTGATACTTATCCCCCATTTTTTTCCCTCTCTTTCTCTTCAACTCTGGTGTCCCATGGTATTGCGACATCAATGAGTGATACTTTCTTCTTGACTTTGTCAATCAACGTCACGTCTGGTCTGTTTGCACGTATCACCCTATCCGTTCTGATACCATAGTCCCAGAGGATCTTTGCCTGATCGTTTTCTATCACTCCTTCAGGTTGGTGCTCGTACCACTTATTACTGCAAGAAAGCTGATGTTTCTTGCACAGGGTCCAGTGGAGGGCTTTTGCCACTGAATCATGCCTCTTTTTGTACTGGTTCTGTGCAAGTGCCGGGCATTCACTTGCTATGTGGTTTATGGTTTCATTTTTCGTATTGCACTTCCTACATATGGGAGAGATGTTATTTCCGTCTATCATACTTTGAACATATCTGGTTCTTAGGGCCTGATCTTCTTGTGCCGCTGTTATCATTCCTTCAGTTTCCTTCTTTAGCTCTCCCCTCTGTAGCCATTGCCAATTGTCATCGCTGGCTAGTTCTTTAGTCTGTCTCATGTATTGTCCGTGCATTGGTTTGTTGTGCCAGTCCTCTGTTCTTTCTGTCTTTCTCCTGTCTCTGGTATATTTCTGGGTCTTCTTCTACTTTTATTAGTCCTTCTTCCCAATGCATCTTTCTTTAGACCACTCGTCCTCACTGGTTTTCAGATATTGCCCCAGTGCTCTGTTTTCGATGTTGACGCAGTCCTCTATACTTAGTAGTTTCCTCTCCCTCCTTCCTTTCGTGTTATGTATAGTCCTGTCCGTATTTGCTCTTGGGTGTAGTGCTTTGTGTATTGTCATTTGTTTTCCTGGTTTTCTGATCTATGCTGCGGAGTTCTGCCTTCGTCCATTCGACTATTCCTGCGCCTGTATCTGATTTACTGGCACTGGCCCATGTGTTTATGCTTTTTATCAATATTTCCGTGCGTTGAGTTTTGACTTGAGTATCGCCTTGAGTCTCTGCATATATTCTTTCCTGATCGTGTCCTTCATCTCTTGGTGTTTTATATCTCCTCCTTCCATTATTCCCAGGTATTATTATTATTATTATTATTATTAGTTATTATTATTATTATTATTATTATTATTATTATTATTATTATTATTATTATTATTATTATTATTTGAAAATATTAATAAACATATTATACATACATGCACCATAAAAATCTCCATCTCAGGAAAGAGAGAGAGAGAGAGAGAGAGAGAGAGAGAGAGAGAGAGAGATAGAGAGAGAGAGGAGAGAGAGAGAGAGCACACAACACACTCCCTCCCCTCCTGTCACATTACTTGATATATTTGACAGATGTTGGTCCTCACTTTGGTACCATGATTTTTCTAAAGAAAAATGCGTGAAGACTCGGATTTCCTTCATTCTTACATAATTTTTTAATTTATAAACTAAAATCTTACTAATTAACTTTAGCATTTTCTTTAATGTATTGATATTATTGCTGTTTACATTAATATTGATATTTGAAAATTAGTAAATCATTTATTTATCATACAAAAAACATACATCTCTTTAAAGAGAAGAAGAGGAGAGAAGAGAGAGAGAGAGAGAGAGAGAGAGAGAGAGAGAGAGAGAGAGAGAGAAGAGAGGAGAGATAGAGAGAGAGAGAAGAGGAGAGAGGTGTATCCTTATTTAGAAAAAGTGAAATGGAAAGATTATTGGAGTATTTCTGTAAAATACTATCACATATGATTTTTTAAATTGCAATTATTATTATTATTATCATTTGAAAATATTAATGAACATATTATACATATATGTTCTATAATAACCTCGAATCTCAGTAAAAAGAGAGAGAGAGAGAGAGAGAGAAAACACACTCCCTCCCTTCCTGTCACATTACTTGATATATTTGACAGCTGTTGGACCTCAGTTTGGTACATGGAGTTGAAAGAAAGATGCGTGAAGACTGGGATTTCCTTCATACATAATTTTTTAATTTATAAACTAAAATCTTACTAATTCACTATAGTATTTTCTTTAATGAATTGATTGCTCTTTACATTAATATTAATATTTGAAAATTAGTAAATCATGTATTCATCATACAGAAAATATATATCTCTGTAAGAGAGAGGGAGAGAGAATTTTTATTGTTATTATGTGATATCATGTAATCTTATTAAACTTACTAGTACAGTATTGATCAGTATTAATATTTTAAAATTAGTAAACCATTTTTGTATCATAAAAATGTATTTAGTCATGAAAATAATATAAAAATGCACTAATTAGTGGTTATTTATCGTCGGAAAAAACTGCGAATAGGCAAATTTCCCGCAAATAATGGGTAGATATGGTCCAGAGAGAAATTTGTGAATCTGTGAGTCCGCTGATCCTGAGAACGCGAATACGGGGGCCAACTCTAACCCTGTTGCCAGTGCTCCCAGAATGTTTTAAGGGTGTCAGTTAGTCTAAGATACTGATCTCTTAACTTTCTGGCCACTAAAGTTCTATTCTTGTCCTCTTGAGGGAGCAGTGGCGCCATTAAGTTTATCATGTAGCCTCGGAGAAAGTGAGAGGGGGTGAGGACTGTCCTCGTATCCCCTCCATACAGTAGGGGTTCTGTTGTTGACAGCTGCCTTTGCTTTTTTTACCAGGCTCCTCACTTGCTCCTTGGGAAAGGACTTCCTTCTGAATGTCATCTCGAGGGTGCATTTCGCTACTCCAATTAGACGCTCGAAGAAGCCCCCCTTCCACAGTGCTTGGGGCATCTGAAAACACCATTGGATGCCCTTCTTTCTTAGGAACTGTAATACTGGGTCGTTTTCATACAATTCCTGAAGAAAACTGCTGGCGGAACTGAATGTTTAATGGTTAGCTGAAATAACCATCGTTGGGGTCCCTTGTGACGCGCAGAAACGTCGAAACGTCAAGACAAACGTTACTGCTTGAAGGTTTTGGCAGAACTCCAAGTACACCGCTTGGGTGCTCGTGCAAGTAATGAGCAGCACGTATTCTATTCCATCGTTGGTGTGGATCAGACCTGTATGGTCCATTCTGACATGGTCAGATGGCCTTGTCATCTGCGTCCTTTCTTTGGGTAGAGGAGTTGGTGTGGTGTTCAGTGGAGTAGAGACCTGAAGGTGATCATGCTTACCCTACATGGTACACAACTTTCTTTGCTTTGGATCTCAGTCCTGGGCACGAACATTCCTGTCGAAAGACACCCATTAGTTCATTTACTCCACAATGCATATTTGCCTTATGTATTAAATAAGCCATAACTAAGCGGCCATTTGCTGGCAGTAAAACTAATTGACTCTTAATGGCTAAATTTCTTAGTCTACTTTGAGTATATATATAACTTCATCAAACATTCTAAAATTCAACTGCTCTACAAAATTTACTACATCATTGGGAACTTTTGTCCCATCTTCTAGATATGTACAAGTGCTGGCTAAATAATGTCTGTTCAATCCTAACAAGTTTCAAAAAAGGGTTACGCTTCAACTTGAGGATCTTAAGTACTATCTTCATTACATGTATCAGAAACTCAAACTCAACACTACTTCCCATTATAGCCCATATCTCAGTGGGTTTTATCATGGCAGTTTCTTCCCTCAACTCTTGGAGGGCTGCAGCAACAGTTAGAAGTTCAGCTTGCTCTTGCTAATGGGTTTTCTCACTTGGCGGTGTCGGTTCTTCACAAGGCAGAAAAGGGGAGCCTCATTGTCACTTCTGATTTTGTGACAGCTCCTTTGAGGTTGACCCTCTTGATAGAATGTCAGTGGGATTCAGGGTGGTAGGTACATATCTCAAGGTAAGGTTGTTGTTCTGCAGAATAAAGACAATCTCTCCCACCTGATTATTAATGAAAACATTTTTATTATCCTTCTTATCATTAACCTAAGAAATGATGACTTTGCTGTCAGTTGTAGTAATTGTTGTAGATGTTTCCCTAACCTACATCCTATCAATAGTGCAAAGAGCTCTAGCATAGTGTTAGGCAATTTTAGAATTTTTCAGGGGGTTACTCTCATTTTACTGGTGAGGAGACTAGTTCTCCCATCCTTCTGATGTATGTAAGCTACGGCACCATAGGCCTTACTTGACGCATCAGAAAAAACATATAATTCGGCATCTGTCTTTCCTATTACTCTCTCAAGAGTCAAAGGCTTCATTGGACGTGGACTTTCTGAAAAGAAGCTTTTTGCAGAATATTATGCCAAAATTTTTAAGGTTTAAAGTGTATAGAATGAACCTCACCCAATAGTCCGCTTATAAGGATTGCCAACACACTTTTATTGCAAGAAATTGACCACAAACTGAGACAGTCTGCCCGACTGAAGCAAGATATCGCCCCCATTGAGGATCGGGTCTGGAATGCTCTTAACAACCTTGATTTTACTCCTGTGAAAAATGTTATGTAAAACTCCCTCCTGAGGTATAATGAACAGGTAACAAGTGTTCACAAAAGGAAGTTTGTTAACTGGGGAGGATCCTTCAACCTGAACCGTTGAACCGTAACAATGACGATATGTTACCTAGTTGGTAAAGATTACTTTTAAAGCTAGAATAAAGTATAAATTAGAATTATAGGGTAAAAATGATAATGGTAAAATTGAAGAATAGCCTACTACCTTTAAGTGTTCTGCCAGACAGAATTCCGCGGAGTCCTCTGCATATAAGGATGTTTGAGATCGTATTGATGACATGGTAAATAACAGTATAACACTTCATTAACACTTGAAAATGCAGCAGGCCTACAGTTAGATCTTATGATACTATGTACATTGTAGTACTAATAGTAGGGGAAATTTTCAGACCTAACCATGGTTATATGAACTGACAGTAACCCTACTTGCTAATTTTATTTGGTTACATGAATTTAATGTCAAAGTGGCTTTAATAGAAAGCTTTTAACAACATTCATTATTTTACTTGACTGCAAGTTGATTGTGACCTAACACATTTACTTGAAGTTGTTTCAACACAGTTATAAGGATTTTCGTGAATGAAAAAATGTCACTATCTTGTGAAATATGATCCCCTGTTCTTGTGTGATCCTGTTTCTGTGTGGAACACAGTTAATGGCCAAGCACTGGGTGCCAAAAGTGGCTTTGTTGCTCCTGGTCTCTGCAGTTGCTGCCATTTCTGAGAATCATCGCATAATAATGGTGCCTTATGTGCACGCAATCGTCACTTGTCTGTCCAATCTCTCCCCTCTATATCTATGGTATGGGCAGCCACCACAGGACCCAGGGAAAACGTGTCCATAGATCTGTGAACAACATTCTTAAGATAGAAAGAGGTGAATGTGGACTGGCATAACCAAGTACCAGTGCTCAGCACTTACTGTACAGCCAAGTTCTTTTTGAAAGCCAGAGAGGGACCAGTACCCCTAATGTCATGCGCTCTAGCCTGCACAGACGTGGTGGCGGAATCATCAAGAGTCAAGTATGCCTGTCTGATGGCTTCCTGTATCCAAAAAGAGAGAGTATTCTTCGACACCTCTTTCTTTGTACATCCTGTGCTAACAAAAAGTCTGGGTCTTGGCCATGAATTCCAGAACAAATTCAAAGGACACCAACCCCCAACCCCTGTGTGCTTCACATCATAGCTCTCTTTGAAAATAGCCAAGGCCAGGAAGAAAACCCGTTTTTGAGTGTTGAAGTTCCTGTAAGATGAGTGACGCAAAGGCTCATATGGACCCTTAGTGAAGCTTCTCAGAAACCAAGGAAACTTCCCACATTGGAGGCTTGAGCTCCCTAGGAGAACTCAAGTGCTCAACCCCTTAATTAGCAAGGAAAGTTCCCAGGACGAGATGTCGATACCTCTAAGGTGTAACACCAAACTCTGGGCTGCCCTGTAGCCTCTAATGGCGACACGGACAAACATTTCTCATCCCTAAGGAAGGTTGAAAAGGTTCAGAGTGGAGAAAAACCCTGTTTACCAACACCAATCACTGTAGATCACCCATTTGCCTTGGTAAACTGCAGAGGTCGACCTTCTGAGACTGCTGGACATATGCCCTGCTGTTCTCTGAAAAAAAGCCTCTCACTCGGAGGAGATACTTGATAGCCTCCAACCGTGAAGAGACAGGGATTCTACTGACTTGTGGAACCTTGCTGCATACAGCTGACACAGGAGATGCCGCCAAGGGGGAATTTCCCTCGTAAACTCTGACAACAGCGACAGCAGATCTGGAAACCATTCCGCCTGAGGCCACAGAGGGGCTACCAAAGTCATCCTGAGACCCTGTGAACTCATCAGCCTGTTCAGAACTGATGGTCAAACAAAACGGAGGGAAAGTACTCACCTCCAGGTTGTGCCCAGGGATGTTGGAACACAACAAACCGTCCTCCATCTAATGCTAAAGGATCTCGGATAACCACCTGAAACAGAATATAATCCGAGTTTCCTTTTGAGGCCGAGTCAAGCAGAAAAGGTCCCTGGGGAAGTGAGAAAGGAAAGGTAGGGGGAGGAGAGTAATCATGGGTCCTCCCCCCAAACCTGGGAAGAGCTTGTCTGCTGCTACCTGATCAGGTATATCCCATTTGCCTGGGATATACCTGGCTGAGAGCTCTACCAAATTGCTGACCGCCCACTGGTGAACCTTGACGGTCAAGGTGTGAAGTTGACGTGAAACCAGGCCTCCCTGCTTGTTCATATAGGCGACCACTGTGGTGTTGTCCGACATGAGAACGACAGAATGACCCTCTACTTTCTCCCGAAACTCCTTCAGACCCAGGAAGGCTGCCTTCAACTTCAAGATGTTGATATGCTGCTGTTTGTCCTCCAAACTCCAAACACCTGAGGCAATGAGGCTGCCTAAATGAGCCCAACCTGTGAGGGAGGTGTCTGAAAACAGAAGGAAGTCCGGTGGGAGAGAACACAGAGGGACACCCTTCAAAAGATTTCAGTCGTCCAACCAAACACAGGTCTTCTCTCACTTCCAAAGACAGAGTAACCTTAAACGGGTGAGTCCCCTGCCGGAGACCAGAATTCCCCCAGTATCCATTGTAGAGACCGAAGATGAAGATGCCCATGAGGGACCAGCTTCTTCAGGGAAGACAAAACTCCCAGAATAACCTGCCACTGATTAGCTGACTGATGTGGTTCCAACAGGAAGTCACGTGCCACCTCTCGCAACTTCTCCAACCTCTGATCTGACAGGAAAACTCTTGCAACCGCCGCATCGATGACCATGCCCAAGTAGAGAATCATTTGACTGGGTACGACGGTTTGACTTTTCCTGGTTGAGCATGATGCCCAGTTCCAGGACAAAAACCGAATCAGATGATTTCTGTCCTGCAGCAGCTTTTCCCTGGAACCTGCAAAGACCAACCAATTGTTGAGGTACCTCAGCAAACGGATCCCCTGAGCCTGGGCCCAACATGAGATGAGAGAGAAGACTTGTGAACACTTGAGGGGCTGTGGTCAGCCCGAAGCACAGGACTTTGAACTCAAAGGACCTTGTCTCTGAGAGAGAAGTGAAGGAACTTCCTGGACGTCAGGTGAATAGGGATCAGGAAGTATGTGTCCTTCAAGTCTATCGACAGCATGAAGTTGCCTTCCTTCACAGCTGCCAACACTAAATGCGGGGTCTCCATCTTGAACCTTATCTTCCTGATGAAGTGATTCAAGGTGGATAATTCGATCACAGGTCTCCAACCTCCTGACACCTTGGGCACCAAGATGTGACTGTAAAACCCCAGAGATGGATGCACCACTTCCTCTATCGCATCCTTGTCCAGCATCTTCTGCACTTCCTCCTGGAGAGCCAAGAACTTCAGAGAATCTGGTGATACACCCTCCTGAGCAGCAGCTTGTCGAGAGGGGGAGAGAAGTTGAGTGGCAGTAGATAGCACCCCACCCGAAGAAAAGAACATCTACCACCCACTTCTCCGCCCCATAACTCTGCCACTTGGCCCCTACTGATAACCCCCTCTACCTCTGCCTCTGGGGCCCCTTCTCGGCTTGAAGGAATGGGAGCGAAAGGGATGTTGGTCCTCTGACCTAGGCTGGGACGAATGGGGAGGCTCTGCTGAAACCAAACTCTTTGATGGCCTCCCATGAGATGGTCTTTGTGACTGCTGCTGGGCAGGGTGGGGGGAGGAGGAGGAGGAGCTGGTCTCTCTGAGGACGAGAGACTGACTTAAAACACTAGCCTGGTGCACTAATCTGTCCTTGGTGTCAGGGCCCGGGGGTAGCCCAGGGGTGGGCCATAGCGGTGCCATCCTACACATCCTCCAGTCTCAGTCCGATGGAACAGAAATTGTGATTCCAAAAAAGATCTCCATTCCTAAAATGCCAACAAGGACTCAGGGTCAAACTGATCTTTCCATCCTGGATAAAGCTGCATCTCTTCTAATCAGTAGAAGGTTAGCTCATAAATTAACACTGAGGTGAACCAGATACAAAAACACCTTGCCTCCAGACTGCAACAAACTGGCAAGAGAGGAAGCACTTACCAACCCCTCTGGGGACCTGTCAAAAGCTATCTTGGCAATGACCGTAGACCAGAAGTCCAGCCTAGAAACTGTCTGCAACATGGAGGCTGCTGTAAGTACAACAACCACTGAGGCATCTGTGGAGACAAGGATGGAGCCACCGACCTCACCTGCTCCAAAGTCAATCCTGGCTTCAGAAAGAATGACGTCTGGGTTAAGATGACTTGACATAAGAAAAGCAGAGTTCGTAGCGTAATACTTCATATGCCTCATGAGAGGTGGGGGTAGCAGCTTGGCAGAGTCCCTAGGGCGAAGCGAACCATCCTGATGTGAAACAGAGACGTTAATCTTATGTGAGACCAACTGGACGTGCCCCAGGAAGGGAAGTTGAAACGATGACTTGGGATCCTGCGTAGCTCCCAGCAAGGCTTCCAAGCAGGAAGGAGTGTAAGATGACTGAGCCTCAGTCCTACCTTCCAAGTTGTTGAATCCATGAATGAGATCGACAACCTCTGTAAAGGAAGACAAAAACTCTTGTGTGTTTCCTTCCTCTTGCTCCGGTGACAGAGACTGACAATGAAAAGGGTGTGCAGGCTTATCTAAAGCGCCTTCCTCATTTAAATTAATGAAAGAACCAGCAGCCAAACAGCCCGAAACACCAACTAACCTGTCTGAGCTGGATCCAAGCGCCAACTCCCACGACGAACCAACCACAACACTAGGGACAGGGACATCGCTACGCACTCTCCCAACAGATGACTCTCTAACATGGCCGCAAACGGGCACATGCATGGCAGACGTATGAATGTGAGTCGGTTAGGAATCCCAAACACTTGAGACAGAATGAGAATCCCTCTGAGTCGAACTCCTGTAAGTACCAGGGAGAGGGGCAGGCAAACACTCCAGCTGTACCAACTCTACGCTCACAACCTTCGACTTCTTGACAGGTGCCTTGAGATCCTTACGGCAACGAATAGGTCCTGGAGAAGGAGAAGTGGGAGCACCTGCAACATGTGCAGGAATGAGGGAGGTTGCAACACGCTCGCGACCTGATGCAGAGGATGAAGCAACCACTGTAGATCGCACAGGGGAAGATACACTAACACTCCGAAACACAACCACTCCCAGGAACACAAGCTTGTTGCTCCTTACTTGCAGACGAAGAAGGGGCAAAGCCCTTAGCCTTCCAATGCTTGATACACCAATGCAGGGTGGAGGTAGGGAGAAGGAGAGGAAGACAGCACTGGCTCCTTACACAATCTCTTCGCAGGAGGTGGGGCGATGCAACACGCTTGCATCCAGTCCTCCCAGTCGACATGGCAGCCAACTTATCTTCTAAAATAGTCCAATCTCTTAAGAACCTGGCACAAAGCCTCAGACGGATCAGCAAGATAAGGGTCCGACGACATGAAAGAGAGATGCAGCGAACTGGATGGCAGAGATAAGATCACAGCAGCAAACGGTGACGAGGCAGAACGCAGTGGTGGAGGGATACAAAATGACTGACCACCCCGTGACATCACTATCAGGGCTAATGCCACGGCTTTCCCTCTGACTTGAAGAAGTGGCAATCATTACTGGTGGAGCAATACAAAGGCTGCCCTTGGCTACCCACGAGACGAGGCCAGGAGGAGGGGGGAGGGCCTGGACAGCATGAGGAGGTAGTAGCGAGCATCCATGAAGTGTGTCGCAACCCTCCAAGGCACAACACTATATGGGGTGTGACAGCATCAGGATACTAAGCATCAGGAAGAGGGAGATGAAAACCCTCCCAAGAAGAAGAGTGAAAAACCCTAAGAAAACCCTACACTGCTCCCTCTACTATAAAATAACTTCCACTGCTCTCTAGGCCACACACGGCACTCCGTGCAGGGATTTGTTATTGCACAAACGTTAGAGCGACACCCACTACAAGTGACGTGGGGATCGGTCGCAGCCGAAGCCAAAAAACGAGAACATGGAAAACCTGAGTTTTGGGACACACACATTGACGAGGCCAAAATGGTAGAAGAAGCCATAATAACAGGACACACACACACACACACACACACACACACACACACACACACACACACACACACACACACACACACACACACACACACAAGCAAAATGGGCAATGAATTGGGTAAAGTCTGAGAGAGGTCAACCACAACTCTCATCCAGGTGGTTAAGAAACGACTGATGCAGTGGTGTGGGTGCATGGGCCTTGATCACTCTTCACCCGATATACGCACGCGTTGCCATATCTCACAAATTCCTTGCTTTCATCTGCGATTTAACCAGATCCTGCTAGGTGCTATAAATGATCTTATTCTAAAGGGTCCACCAATAATAAAAAGTGTAAAAAGTCCGTGTATAATTTTGAAGACTTTACAGAAAGCTTTCGAACCCTTCCCTGGGTTCATCTTCAGTCCAGATTTGGACTGAAGATGAACCAGGGAATGGGTTCGAAAGCTTTCTGTAAAGTCTTCAAAATTATACACGGACTTTTTACACTTTGTATTATTGTGGACCTTTTAGAACATTATATATACTCTCGTGATAGAGAGTTTTTTCCCTAATTATCTTAGTTGGTTAAGACCTCAGGTTTGTAGCTATGAAAAAAATACCAAATTGTTTTAGAAAATTTGTCATTTTTGTAATATTATTAGGGTCTGGAAAAGATGAAGAGAGCTAGACATTACGATTTGATGAAAACTGGTGGACTCTCTGTCATAAAGTACTTCAGGTTTGAACATTGTAATGTTTATCTAGAACTTTTGTGTTAAGATAAACATTACAAAGATCTGTGAAATGTTTATATATTTCTATCTATCTTATGAAAATTCAGTGTGGGTGACCCTTAGTAGTGATGCTTATTTTATTCATAAATTTATGAAGCAATCCATCATGGGTGTTGTCTTAAGGATCCTATTGGTCAGTTACATCAAAAGACTGGAGTTTACAAGTTCACTCTTTTTAATTAGCAGAGTATTCTGCTCTTCCTCTCCCTTTTGCTTCATGTATATTAATATTGTTATTGGAAGTTGATAAATATTGCCAGTCAATGTTAGATCTTTAATGTTTGATTTTTTCATGTGTCTCTAAGAACACATGTTTCTATTTCTGCTTACTGGTGATGTTTCTGCTGTTTTTCTTTTTGCAGCTCATGTGTCCTGACATCTGCTGTCTTGTATGCCTAAATGCAAGTCTTACGTCAATTTTGTTTTATCCTTGAGTCTTTGATTCCTTATTGTTACTTCCAAAACCTTTCCTTTTTGCTGATTTATTTAGAATTTAACTTATGGTAGTTTAACAGAAATTTTTTTTAATATAGGCTAATTCTGTATTGCCTTTAGTCATTATAAGAATTGTATGTGATATGCTACCTACCTATTATATGCCAGTGTAGGAATCTAGAATATATTTTATGAGGCTCCTTATGCCTGTGTCTCAGTTAAAGAACCAGTTAAAGAACCAGGAATAATATGGTCCAAGTTAATTTTTGTAAAACAGTTCAGTAATTGAGATACCTGTATATTTGATAAGTGTCTCCATTCATCTAATAATTTAGTATAAATTAAGAACATTTGTACTGTTTAGTGATTTTGTGTAATAAAGTATGGAAATTTGGTAAGTTCTTTATGAAAATTTTATATTGAAAGTGATACCAGAGAATTCTGCTGTCTTTTATGGCAGTAAATGGAAATATCATGTAAATTTATGTCTACTGTTCTGAGTTATTTATGTCAATATGAAACTTCAAACCATTTTTGCAATAATAATTTCAGATTTTTCGTAGAACTATCATATAACATAGTTCATATTTAAATTTAAAGGTCAGTGGGGACAGAGAACTTGATGCTTGATGGTGATATACAGAATAGTTTAGTCTTAAAAGAAAAAGAGAGTTCGATATAAATATAATAAGGCTTAACCCTGAAGGGAACAGTAAAGCTGTCTTGTGAAGGAAGAAAAACTAAAGTAAGGAAAACAATTCTTGGCATTATAGGGACAGTAAAAGTCACTAAACTTACAGATTTTCACATAGTAAATGTAGGAAAGAGTGGCCCGCCAGTTGTCAAAAGGTTACCTTATTGGTGGTGGAACACTGCTGCTGAGCTCATTGAACACTGACTAAGACAGTATCTGTGAAAGAGACAGACTCCACAGTGTGGGAGAGAGAAAGAGAAATCATTCATTGCTACTGTTATAAAGTGAACAGAACAATTGTTCATAGAGGAAAGTTAAGACGTAACTATAACTAGCAGCAGTAGTAAGATGCTCATCAGGTTGTCAACAAGGGTTAACACTCACACCACTTAATGATCATCAAATTGTTTAGAGATTTATTAATATTGCATACAATCACTAAAAGAAAAATATAAATGGCAAATGAAAGTTGAATTAATGAAAACAGACAAAAACATCTAAGTCAAAGTGTAATTTGCAGTAAGTGGCTTTAGAGCCTGGTGGAAACATATGGACTATCATAAAATGATGGTTTTTATGGCAAAGAGACTTAAATGCTTATGGAGGAAAGTATTTTGTTTTTATCACAACTCCCGTTAATCAGATACTGTGGCTCTATATTTTCCTTACGTTAGTCATATGATGAATAAATTGGAGTCACGCATCTTATATCAATCAGAATGAGAAACCTCTGCTATGTATGCTCAGTCATGTCATGTCATGTCACTTTGCTCTCACTCTGTGTTACTGTTGTGTTGTGGACTTAACTTTTATTGCTCCTCCAGGAGTTTCGTTTTCATGTCTACAGTGATTTCATTATTTTTATTCATTTTGCTGATATGTACTAATTTTCTTGTCTTTAGCATTGTGTGTGCGTTTTGCCATTTACCTGAATTTTCTGTGTTGTGGATTGGCTTTAAAATGTTCATATGGGTAGAATGTCACAGCATATTTAGTGCAAAAGTCCATCCCAGGAGCCTGATGTCCTGAACTGCAGATTCCATGTCCTTCTGTAGGAATGTTTGATGATTGTCATTGTTTGCAGGGCACTTTGGAATTTATGGGAAATGCCACTGTTGATTTGTTTGCCAAATCCATGGACAGCAACTTTTCAATTTACTGCTCAGCCCAAGTGGATCTAGTGGCTTGAAAGGCAGATGTAGTTATGCAGACTTAGGATATTCTGGACATGCAAGCTTTTTTCATCTTTGGTTTCATTGGCAAGTCCTAGTAACATTTTCAAGCATTGTCAAACACAAGCAATGATCATCATTTTTCTACTAAGTCCCCCCCTGCAGGAGTGTATACAGAACATAAGAAGACCCAGGGTGTTTTTTCCTTTAACTCTGGAGGGCCTTTTTCAAATAGCCCACTTCTACAGGTTCCATGGTGGGCTGGAGACCTCCCAGCTTCAGTGTGGAAATTTATCCAGCAAAGGCTTAAAAAGTCTGTGTGTTGTGGCAGTTATAATTTTTGATGTTGCTGGACCCCATCAACTAACTATCATAAAGGAAAGTGGGCCAATTTGTTAAGGTTGTGATGAAAGGAATATCGCACTCATTGTAGTTATTCCCTGAATTGAAAGATTTTTTTCTCTCTTCCTTAACAAGAGAAATTTTCATTGTGCCTATTAAAGAGTACAGAGCATAACACTTGAGTCGTCCATCATGGGGGTGGGTTTGAATGCTGAGCAGGGACACCCATCAAGTTTTTTATAGTCAATTTTTGGACTATCTATTGCAGAGACCTCCTCATGAACCGCCTCATCTTTCAGCATACCTATTCTTTTTAAAGCTTTGAACTCACCAATCAAAGAAATGAGTACCTTTCCTTTCCGCCTTCTGGCTTATTATTTTTCACCCAAAAAAGTGAGAGCAAAGTGGGTGTTGTGTCATATCCAGGACGGAGTGTGTCTTGGTTAAGGCATCTTCATCTTGATCAATGCAAAGTAGGTGTGACACATTTTCAGTGTCCTGGGAAAATAGATATTTTATAATGAATGATTTTGTATGAAAAAAACAAAAATTTTGAGTGACAAAAGCTTATCTGGGTTGTATAGAACAAATTTTTCATGAGTGATTCAGATATGTATTAATTGCTGGTTGTTCCTTGTTCCTTCCTCAGCGTTGGAAACAGCTGCACCGGTTGCAGCGAGTGGTTCGTTTGGATGCTGGGTTTTGCTCTTGTGATTGCTCTCATCTATGCTGTTGCTAGTCGGACTGAATCCCACACCGAAGCATCTCACAGTGTAGAATCTCATGCTGCAACTTCATTGGTAAGTACAGCACAGAATAGTATTGATGTAAACTTCCATATAATTCTATGAAAGAATATTTTATTGCATAGTTGTTTTTATATATTTAGATGATTGAGAAGCCTATTCTAATTGAATCATTGTCTTTCCTCATATTGAACATCAGGAAAGCAATGTAACTCCACCACCTCTTCCGCCAAACCTGGTAATTGATCCTGAAGGAGAGTAAGTTATGGAAGAATTTTTTTTTATGAAAAAAATATTTTGTAATGCTTTATATTATTGTAAGATGTATTTAGAAGATATACTTACCATTATATATGCTTTTATTGTATTTCACTTGTATCCAGGCTAGTATTTGCTAGATTAAAACATTTTATTCTCTTAGTAAGACTTACATTGATTGTTCAGTCTAGTTTCTTTGACATGCCAAAGTAAATTTTATGAACAGTGTGTCTTCAAGGCTTTATTATATATCAGATGTGCTTTTGGGTAAGAAGTGTTTACCATTCTGTGAATTCCAGAGATAAATGCACAAAACCCTGAGGAAGAAGAGACAAAAAAGGGGCCGATCAGATTATACCTCCTCCTGAGCTACCAGTTAAAAGTAGGTTTTTTTTCAAAATTGTCCATTGTACCAGCTTTTTAGGGTTACAGTACTTTAGGTTTTTCATAAGCAGTACAGTTGGGTTGTCATTACTTAAGATTTTGTGTCCATTTCTTTGATAGTTATTAAGAATGTCGCCATAGTGGGCTTTCCATGCAGTTTATAGTTCTTGTACTTGGAGTTATTTAGGCGACCTTCATTTGCTAGACTAAGCAGTAGTTACTAGTCTAAAGAATGAATTTAAGTTTGTTCTTTACTATCAGAGAGAATCAGCAATTTGATAAATTTTTGGATAAATGGTGGGCAGTGAGTAGAAATAAGAAAAGCTGATTATTGCTGTGTAGTGTGGATAAAATGATAGAGTAGTGGCATTGAATTAAAAAGTTACAGTATATATTCAAGAGCTTTCTGTTCTTATGTTTTAAAATGGCATTAGGCATAATAGAATTTTATTATGTGGTGTATTATGGTGTGTGTCTCATGATTAATGTTTTGATTTTCTGTAGAGCCAAGTTATTTGTCTGATACATGAAACTTGCAGAATATGCTGTGCTGCAGGGTAAACTTTGTCAATTTTTTAACATTTGAATTTCAATATCTACTGTTATGTCTAGGTGACATTTGAAGATTTTTGCTAAAAGATTTCTTCTCTCCAGAAAATGCCAGACAAGAAGCTGTAATATCTGCTATGAAGCATGCCTGGAGGGGTTACAAAGCCTTTGCATGGGGCCATGATCACCTCAAGCCTATTTCAAGATCGCTAGAGGACTGGCTTGGGACCCCCCCCCCCCCACCCAAAACCTGGGTCTGACTCTCGTTGATGCCCTTGATACTCTTTGGATTATGGACCTCAAAGAAGGTAGGTTTTAATTGGATTATGACATGTACTATTATGAGCTGATTTAAGTGTCTGTGGACTGGAGGTAAAGAAATTACGGAATCTGAAGTATTGTTGAATATGGATGTCTATACAAAAGCTAAAGTTATGTATGCTCGGTTTTATTGAACAGTGTACATTATTGGTATACTTGTTGTGAAATCCTTTAACGAGACCATTCTGCCACATTTCGGGACTTGTAGGGTTGTAGAATTTGGAGCTAGGTGGGAGGAGACCAGGGAACAGATGAAAATTAAAAAAGGAAAGCATTTAAAATGGGGTTTGCAGGTACTCTGCAATTGGCACTTCTTAAAGGCACAAGGCCATATGGACAGGAATTGGGTCATGATGGGTGGCCATGAGTAATCCTGTGGTACATACATATAGGTCTAATTCTCAGATGGGTTACACTACATGTACATTTCTTTTTGTACTAATGACTGCCATAATGCTGCTACGACTTGAATCTGCTGTAAGTTTATTAGAATTATGAATAGCTATTAAAGACTTAACTGTTGTTTTTTGAATCTTCATTGTCTTTTAATACTGACATGATCAGGGATCCAGAGTAGTTCAGCATTTTTGTCAGTTTCATGAGCTTTTATAGGATGATTTGATAAGCAGAACAAGGGAGTTTTGTTTTTGAAGGTGTAATTTTAATAACCATAGAATAAAAAGAGATGGCAGATTATTTTCTGTGAAATGGGGATATATTAGGTCCGGGTAAAATTAATTTTTATTATTGAACCATTGCAGTACATCTCCCGCAAAGTGGGAAAATTTGGTGTAATGTACTCCAGTGTCTTTTGCTTATGATGATCTGTGTGTAAGTGTAATTTTGTAATTTGCAATATAATTGGGTACATATTCAATTTCTTTTACCTTTTGGGGACACTGGACTGTGAAGCAGGAGTTGAGAGAGAGGTAAGAGAATAGTTGTTGCTTGGATAAAATGGAGAGAGATAGGTAGACTACTGATGAGTAAAAATATCCAGTAGTAGAAAGAGCAAACTCATACTTGGATACATAACTCATAAGGCCTGTGCCTTTTTGAACAGCAGAAGCATGGACACTCACATCAGAGCACAGGACAGAAGAGAGAAATCTTTTTATATATAATCCCATGAAAGAAAAAAATATATGTAAAAATGTTTCATGGTCATGATGATCATTTTATTGGAGAGATGGTTACATTTATATTAAATATCTCATTAAGTCAGTTGATAATGAGAAATGTTGGAGTATGATTATATAAGAAACTATATCTTAGATCAAGACTTTCTTTTACGTGAGTCACTTGGTTAGATTTTTATACCACTGAATAATTCAAGGTCATAGTGTATCTTTAGGTACCAGCCAACTCAGATTTTCATCATAGAGATGAAAGAAGATTTTTATTGTAGATCTAAACCTATTTTCAAGGGAGCCTTTGTCGTTCTTGTATTTACTTTCAGCCTCTCCTTGGCTTTCGTGGTATAATACAGCAGTAGGAAGCAGAAACTAATACTCTTTGCCTCTCACTTCATCCTATTCATTGAAATTGCTAATTTATAAGTACATAGAGCAGTTATTTTTATATACGTAACTTACCTTGTAATTACTTAGCTAAGAGTTTGTACTTGACGGCAGTTTAAATTTTGAAATCTGCATTGGCAATAGACTTTTCTTTATGTTTGTGACAGACCCTGCCCATTTTCGGGGTAAAAGAGGAACAACTCAACCACGAGCTCAATTTGTTCTCTGCTGGCAAGGTGTTGATAACAAGCAGCTTGTTTTTTTGAATTTACTGGATCTTCCCTTTTGGTGAAGTATTCATGGTCTAGTTAGCCTTCGGCTTTGCTTAGTCATAGTCAGACTCAGCCTTTTTGGCCGCTAAGGCATTCGCCGCACAGTTGCCACTATTCTCTAAATACGCCACGATAGTGATGAAGAAATGTCTCTGATATTTTTTATACTAACTAAAATATATGGTAATTACTCTATTTTATGATAAAACTTCATATGTTTAAGAATAACTAAGTTTTTGATGGGAAAATGAATGTTATTAACAATGTTTTCCCGAGATATGACAACACCTCTGTGCTGGGTTAGTGCTCCGTTGCCACCTCAGCCTGAAAAGAAACATCTCCAGCTTCTCGCTGCCCCCAACCCCACCTGGACAGTCAGGCTAAGGATATAATTTATATATGTAATGTTAATCGGTACTTTTTAGATGAAAAGGCCAACCGCAGACCTCTGTTTACCTCCCACTCAAGCCCTTGCTCAGACAGCCAAAGCCACCAAAGTAAGTGAAAGGACAAGTTAAGTTAAGTATTTCTTAGTTTTACCAGACCACTGAGCAGATAACAGCTCTCCTAGGGCTGGCCCGAAGGATTAGATATTTTTACATGGCTAAAAACCAATTGGTCACTTAGCAACAGGACCTACAGCTTTTTGTGGGATCCGAACCACATTATAACGAGAATGTATTTCTATCATCAGAAATAAATTCCTCTATAACGAGAAATGTATTTCTATTACCAGAAATAAATTCCTCTGATTCCACGTTGGCTGAGCCGAGAATCAAACTTCATACCACTGGATTGGTAGCTGAACGCGAAAACCACTTGTCCAACGAGAAACTAAGTGAAAGGACAGTTAGAAAGATTTGCTTCAAAGCAAATCAAGAATGGTGGTCAGAGGCTGAACACGAGAGAGAGAGAGAGAGAGAGAGAGAGAGTGTTACAAGGAGTTACAAGGATTAGGATGTCTCAAAGACTTGTTTGTCTATCCGAGGAGACATTATATGCTCACTTATCTGTAGGAGCAGGTTTTACTGTGCATTCAGTGTCCTAATGATTTTTCTCTAGCTTTCTTTTAAGCTCTTCCACACTGTTGCTGTTTACAACTTCTGGTGGCAGTTTATTCGACGTCTCACATATCTTGTATGTAAATGTAGGATGGTTGAACTTGTGTAATGTCTGTTGCCTAGAGGGCAGCGCGATTGGCGCCAATGTAGCCCGCGTGTCTGCACTCACTTGCAGTCACGCATCTGTTTAGACTGGACGTGTAATAAAGCACTCTAGTGACACACGGGTTTCCTTCTGTTTTCCTATATGGCGCAGTGAGTAGGATTCATAAAGAATAATCATGTCTACACCAGGGAGACCATCTTTCACGGCAAGGAGGGCACGACGATCCTCCAGGGGTGCCCACAGTACCCACCCCCGTCGTAGTGGTGTCAAGATCACCAGCTTCTTGCAACATGTGTTGCCGAGGGTCGAGGCGCATTGCAAGCCCTTAACGACCCTTTGGCTACAGTGGCAAGTGGTTTGCATCTACAGAGCGGCCCCAGGGCCCCGGCCCTACCGCTACCAGAGAAGTGTGCTTTGGAAATGTCATCAGCCTCCTACAGGACTTGGAAACGGTCCATGACACATTGGCTTAGGCTACATAAGCTTCAACCAGCGGATGCAGTTCAACACATCAGGCTTCATTGCACCCCAGAGTTGCAACATATGCTGGATGCCAGGTATAGTGATTTACAGTGGGCTAACTTGTCTCCAGAAGGGGCTTTGGATGCTATAGGGGCCATGGTTCTGCGTGCATCGAAACCAGGCTGTGCATTAGGCTGAGTTTTTTGTGTATATGCAAGGCGTGAGGAGTCCATTAGCGAATATTTTGCAAAGTGCTCTCAAAAGGCCATGGACTGTGGCTTCCAGTGCCCTAGATGTCATTGTGATTTGTCTGAATATATGGTAGGTCTAAGGGATGAGGTATTAAAAAGAGACCTCTACAGGTCAGGTGATTCTGTTTGTAGTGTAGATGCCCTAAGGGCAGTGTGTGCAACATACGAAGCAGCCCGCAAAGATGCATCCATGCCCCAGCACGACACATGGCATCAAGAGCCACGTGCGGCCGATGTGGAGACAGACCCCAGCCCCCCTGAGTGTGCAGCAATGAAGAGTAATGAGAGGGCCTCGGTTCCCATCAGTGCTCGTGTGTGTGGGAACTGCGGAGTGCGGCATGAGCCCAGAAAGGTGTTGTGTCCAGCGAGAAGTAGTGTTTGTCATAGCTGCCAAAAAATTTGCCAGTTGAAACTGTTTTGCAGAAGCAAGAAGAAGATGGTGAATGATGCCCCTGCTTCATCAGTAACACTTGGGGCAGTCACTGCTGGGGTACAACCCAGTATGCAGCCTACTATACAAGTGGTAGTGTCTTCATCAGTGCATAGCCCTAGGCCTAACGGTCGCAGCCCTGTACAGGCTGTGGTAGGACACTGGGGCCCAAGTGTGTGTTGCAGGCCCCACCCTGCTGTCGACCCTCGTTGAAAGGCCTACCCTTTCACGACGCTGCGGGGCCCTACTGACGTTGCCAACATTAGAATTGGAGTGTATGGGAACTGCCCCTCTTTGCCATTCAATATGTTAACAGGACAAACTGTCCAAGAAGTGTACTTCATCAAGTCTGCGAGGTCATTCTTTCTTTCATTGGCTGCTTGCAAGGACCTTGGCCTTTGTGTCCCGTCCTTTCCATACCCTTCACACCAGTAGAGGAGAACGTCCCAAAGTTGGAGCAGTGGCTCTTGCGCCATTTTTTCGTCATTGACATTCAATACATAAAGGGAGCCCCTCCCTGTCATGGATGGTAAGCCGCCACCCATATTCATCTACTGCCAAGGGCAACCCCCTATGCATGCCACACCCCAGCATTTGTTCCAAAGCATTGGGAATCAGAAGTGAAGATGCAGTTGGACCAGGACATCAAGAAAGGCATCATTGCTCCTTCTTTTGTGTGATGGCCTTTTCGGTCTATAGTCCTCAACCAAAGCCTCAATTATTGAAAGCATGTAGTGCTTTCGTGGCATTCTGTTCTGGGAGCTTGTATGCTTTATGTACAGTATATAACTGTTTAGAACAGCAGTCCCAAAAAGAGCAAAGGCCACCTTTGTTGTCCATTTGACTGTACGCCTCTCAGCCAAATACTTGTACAGCTTTGAGTCTTTGGGGTCGACGCCCCCCATACATTGTTATATATAATCAATGACAACATTGGGTTTTGTTCCACCTTACTCCTGCTATTTGTATAGTCAGAATAACCCCCCTTTGATTTTGTTGAAAGAAAAATTGGTTGGTTTTTACCATCCTTGAATGCAACACACAAAAGAGGTCCCTTCCTCCTTTCACACACTTTCTGGTTTGCCAAGGAGGCATTACGCAATTCTTTGGAAGCCCCTTCCTACTTTTTCTTACTGTACCAGTAGCAGTAGTTTTCATGTTGTACAGGTCCTGGAATAGCTGGGGAGAGGTAAAATAAATTAATCAAGTCCTAGATGGTAACCTTGATATAAAAGGTCAGCCTGCCTCATCAAACGCATCACTAAATTGTAAGTGAAACCCTCACCACTCCTATCTTCCTGCCTGACCCCCTTATACACCTCAAAGGTATGAGTATAACCAGTTTTGGTATCACAAAGGCACCACAGCTTGACACCAAAACTTGCATGCCTTTTTTGCGGCATGTACTGTCGAAGATGAGGTGTGCGACCTCTAAAACCTACCATACTTTCATCTATGGCAATGTTTTGCGAGGGATGAAAATGTCTTTTGAAGACATGTGCAAAATGATCAATAACTGGTTTGATCTTATAAAGCGGATCATAATCTTGAGAGTCTTATGCAGGCATTTCTTCATTGTTTGCAAAGTGCAAAAATTTCAAGAGCAGTTTGAACCTGTATCTGGCAAAATGTTCCCGAAACCAAGTTTGGGAGTTTGTTTTATGGCAAGTGTCCCAGTAATCGTTTATCTTTGGTAATCTCACAATTCCCATATTTTGAGCTATGCCAATAAAGCTCTCATTTCTTTGATGTTAGTGTGCCCATCTGTAATCCAATTATGAACGGCTTATCATGGATGGCACTGCAAATACTCCCTCTTATTAGATACAAATGAATCACTGTACCTATTTATTTCATTGACTACAGTCTGCATAAAGGAATCGGGAAAAAATAAATTGAAATAAGCAATTGGGGGGGCGTCGGCAGAGGAGAATGCATAGGTCCTGGGGTGGCACTAAATGGCACTGGAATAGGGCCAGCCAATCCTCACCAACTGAGGCACGCCCACCCACACCACCTGATGCACATGTATTTGTTTCACTTTCTGAAGATGATCCGTCATCCTCATCACTGTCGCTTTCCATTTCACTATCAGTATCATCAATCTGAAAGTTCCTCATCACTTGTTTCATAAAAGGGATTTTGACGTAAGGAAAAATCTATTTCTGGGCGATTGGCTCGTGTCGCCAGCGAAATATCCTTTAATCTATTATTTCTAGGGTAAATGTACTAACACATACCAGAGAATAAATAAAATAAAGAAAAAGGTCAGTATAACTGACTCGCTCACCCTCCAGGAGGGTGTCGGTATGAACACTAGGCGAGTGAGACCACTACCACGAGCCAAATGCCAATAGAAATCTCCCACTACAAAAACCCTCCAAGAGGGGAGCCGACCCACAGAGTGAGCAGATCGTACTACTACTACTCCATCCCATGCTGCCGACTGCTGCGCCTCTGGTGGCCATCCTGAAGTTAGCAGACAATCTTGGGCGAAGGGATGGGTAGGGTGGGATTTCGCTGGCGACACGAGCCAATCGCCCAGAAATAGATTTTTCCTTACGTCAAAATCCCTTTTCTGGGCTCAGCTCGTGTCGCTGCGCGAAATCGTACCAGAGAAATAGCACAAGATTGTAAACAAAAGTAATAAAATAAAATAAATCAGAATAGGTCTCAAATAAAAGATAAAATATATATAAAGAGAATATAATTGCTAAAAGATACATATACACAGGGGTATAAAATTAGAAATATGCTTAAATTACCTTAAATCTAATCATGTTTGTTTAACAAATAAGGTAATTTACATATATACAGGTAAAATGACTTACATGTATCAAATGATATCTGTGTAACAGCATGTATCAAAAGTATAATAGCAATTAATATAAACAGATAAACAAAACAACCAACAATAATAATATATAAAGGAATGTATATGACTTAATATACAAAACCCGTAACCATTATAATATGATGTATCCCCTAGCATAAAAATAAGGGGAAACATCCATGAGATCAATGTTTATAATCATTTGTGAGTGTCCCTAGCCAGACAATAAGGGGCACCCACTACACTATCATAAAAGCAGCTAAGACACAAGGTGAATGCAAATGAACAAGGTAGGAATAGACGAACTTTGGGTGAGGCAGGTAGAAAGGAGGACTGAATCTTCTACTACAAATTAGCTAGAGTCAGGGGAAACTATGTTACCCGCTGCTACTGCTGGGAATTTCAGAGCTTCCAAGGACTTAAGGTAGTGACGTTTGAACACTGTCGGCGATTTCCATCCAGTATACTTTTTCAACTCATCGAAGTTTCATATGTTGGAAATAATTAATTGAGGTGGCTACTGCTCTGACATCATGTGCTTTCGGAAAGAGTCAGGATTGGCTTGCTTAATAAAGTACAGGATTTGCTGCCTGATGCCTTTAATGGATAAAGTTCCACCTTTTTCCCTCTTAAAGAGGGGACCCGATGAAGATGAGGAGGTCCTGGACAGAAAGGCTCGTAAGGTTAAAACTGGGCAAAGGGATACATCTTGTGGAAGGGGCAGTACCTTCCAAGGTTCCCACCCCATCAAAGGATCTTCATTCTTTGCTAAAAAGCTACGTTCCGGAGAAAGTAGTACTTCCCTGTGGGAAGGAATTGAATATGATCCGGGTCCCTGGATAGAGCCGACAGTTCTGAAATTCTTGCTCCTGAAGCTAAGCTTAATAAAAATTGGGTTTTTCTTAAGAGCATTATAAACGAGCATGTGTCATTATCGGTTTCGGAAGCCAGTTTTAGAACATCGTTTAAGAACCATGAAACTGACGTAGGCCTTACAAGAAGGCCTAAGCCTTAGCACATGCCTTAGGAATAGACGAGAAGTAGGAATCTGTCAAGTCTATGTTGAATCCAAATTGAAATATCTTTTCAAAGCTGACTTGTTTGTCGTAATCGTGCTAGCTGCTAAACCTTTTTCAAATAAGGATCTGAAAAAGGATATAGCTGAATTAACTGTCATGATTCTAATATCCGATTCTCTCAGGAAGATTGCTAACTTTTTGACAGCAGCATCATACTGTCTCAAAGTTGAATCCCTTTTATCGGATTCCAAGAAGAGAATATTCTGAGGGTCAATATTCGCATCTCTTTTTGCCGCAAACTTCATGAAATCCATAAAGTTAGGGTTTTGAGAATCCCTGAGGAAGCGAACACAGTCTTCGTTTGTACTGACTGGGAGAGCTTGGGACTGGGGATCCGAAGAGGACGAAGGCCCAGCTCCAAAATTAGAGGATACCAGTTGCTCTTCGGCCAGTCTGGGGCTACTAGAGCACTTGACCCTTGAATGTCCTGAGTTTGTTCAATACTTTCAGAGGAGATTCACTGGAGGGAAGACATAAATCTTCTCCCAGTTGTTCCAGTCTAGGGCCAGGGCGTCCGTGGCATAGGCCAGAGGGTCCAGGTTGGGGGCTACATAACACGGTAGTTTGTGGTTCGCTTGGGATGCGAAGAGATCCACCTGTAGCCCTGGGACTCTGTTTTTGAAGGATCCATTGGAACGAACTGTTTGTCCAGTGACCATTCCGAACTCTAGGGGCACTGATCGGGATAGGGCGTCTGCTATGACGTTTCTCACTCCAGCTATGTGAGTGGAGGAAAGATGCCAACTGAACTTGTCTGCCAGGGAAGAAGATGGCTACCATGACGTGATTTAGATGACGTGACTTGGAGCCTCCTACGTTTATACAATGTACTACCACTGCGCTGTCCAGGACTAGCTTTATGTGGGAGTACTTGGTGGCGTAAACCTTTTTAGAGTCAAGAACACTGCCATTGCCTCCAGTACGTTATGGAAACTGACTGAACTGAGGTGACCAAGTCCTTTGAACCTTTTGACCTGGGAATACCCTCCCCAACCGCTTAAGGACGCGTCTGTGTGGATGGTGATCCCTGGTGGAGGGAAACTGAAGGGGTACTGACATTGACAAATTCTTGACTCTCGCCCACGGCCGAAGTCGATTCTTTAGAATCAGAGGCACTGGGGATAGTTTGTCCCTGGACCTGACATTTGCTCGCGAGCGCCAGATTCTGGTTAGATCTTTCAGTTTGGCTTTCATTAAGACGTTCGTCACTGATGACCAAACTGGAGGAGAACCCAGGATCCTTTCCTGAGCTCTCCTTGACGCTAGTTTGTGACTTAGAAATTGCTTGACTGACTTCGCTATTTCTTTCCTTTTGGTTGATGGAATCGACAGAGTGTGGGAGGATAGATTCCATTGAATGCCCAGCCACTGAAAGTTTGACTCTGGAGTGAGTCTTGATTTGGTCCTGTTTATCTTGAAGCCTAGATATTCCAGGAACTGAATCACTTTCAGTGTAGCTCTGTTGCATTCCTCGACTGTTGGGGCCCAGATCAACCAATCGTAGAGATACTCTACTACCATAATCCCTTGTGATCTGAGTTGTTGCACTACCACTTCCGCTAGCTTCGTGAACACTCTGGGTGCCACGTTGAGTCCGAATGGAACTACCTTGAAGGAGAATGTCTGGTCTCCTATCTTGAAACCCAGATACGGACGGAAGTGTCTTGCAATAGGGATATGATAGTAGGCGTCTGTAAGATCGATAGAGGTGGTGACGGCCCCACGGGAAGTAAGGTCCGCACCTGTGAGATCGTGAGCATCTTGAACTTGTCGCAGCGGATGGCTAAGTTTAAGCGGGACAAGTCTAAGATTATCCCTTCTTTTTTGTGAGCCTTTCTTTGGCACGCTGAACAAGCGACCTTGAAATTTTAATCTCTTGACTCTCGCTATAGCTCCTTTCTGAAGGAGGTCCTCCGCGTACTCTGTCAATTCTTTGGAAGGAAGTTGACGGAAAGGACTGGCTGGAGGTGGGTTCGTCAACCAGCTCCAAACCCAGCCCTTTTGACACTATGCTCTGAGCCCAATTGGCTGAAGTTCCACCGGTGGCGAAAGTGAAACAGCCTCCCTCCTACCTGAAGTTCTTCATTGGTTCTGGTAACCGCCGCGGCCTCCTCTGAAGTCTTTCCCCTATTAAAGGGGCCTCCCGATCCTCTCCCACGAAAGGACCGCTTACCTCTGCCTCCCTTACCCGAGCGGTCATACTTCTGTGAAGCTTGACTCTCGAAGCTTGATTGTAAGCTGGAGAGATGGCGTAAGAGGTGGAGGGCTGAGGCTGAGGGGACACATAAATTGGCTGTGATTGACCTTTAGAAGTGGAAGGTTGGGCTGTCTGCACTAACGGTACCGCTGGAACTTGTTGAGGAAAGCGTGGTTGCTTTTTCTGGTAAGGTTGGAAACGCCTGGGTTTCCTTTGTCCCTTACCTTTAGCTGTCAGGTCTTGCCTCCTCTTAGCCGTAAGGCCCCAACGGTCCTTAAGGCTCTGGTTCAACCTCGTAGCCTCTGACTGGACTTCCTTAACCATAGCTTCTGGGAAGAGATCTGCTCCCCAGATGTTAGACGAGAGTAACCTATTCGGTTCATGCCGAATGGTTGCCTCTTGTAGACATGCTTCCTACAATTCGTTCGAGCAGTGGCAAACTCAAACATATCTGACTGTACCGTTTGAGTCAGGGATTTGGTCATGAGCTTAAAAATCGGTTCTGATCCATAAGCCATGGTTGCTACCTCAGACATAGCCTAGAATTGATCGATCTGGCTAGTCGCGATTTTGCGTCAAATTCAGCCTGAATAAGGCTATCTGGGAGCCTGGGTAGCTTTTCACCAAACTGCTCCATAGCACAGTCCGGTTTGAGTTTGCCAGCTGAGAATGTGTTCGGCAAGTCTTCCCACAATTCTCCAACTGAGGGGAGCAACGGAGATGTGGGATCTGCTTCCTTCAACTGCGGTATAGGTTCCCCCTTCTGGCCGCTGGGATGGTCGACCTCGCGATCTTGGTTAGGAACGGGAGCGGGGTACGCTCATCCATTGTGAAAATGGTAAAGGGACTCTTAAACGGTTGTATCTTGGTATTAGAACAATCCATGTCCTCTAAACACCTGAGCCATTCTCTCTGAGCCTGGTCTCGTGAATAGAGGACTGTCTCCTTAGGTACCCTATCGTCCCGAAACCATAGCCGAAGGCGTGAGCCTTGCGTAGCCTATGAACGGAGGCTGGAGGTCTTCCGGGTAGAACTCGAAGTCCTCTATTCTTCGAGTCCCAAATTCCGGTATAGAGATGAGACCGTCCTGGAAGGGGGCGTATGACGCTACTCTCCATGGGTTGTTCATAGAGAACGGAGGTAGTGAGTCATACGGAGGAAGCTGAGTTCCACTTGTGTTGGAAAGTGGAGGAGAGGCCAGAGGAGCTTCTCTCAGCCCGGCTATAATGGAGTCCTGGGAAGTAATCCTATCCGACAGACGAGAGATCATTTGTTCCATGCTACTCTTTAGGGACCCAACCAGGGTCGCCCACCTGTTGCAACAGGCCAGCATTGGAGTCCAAAGCCGGAGCTGCTGCGGAGGTGGAGGGGAGGCTCTGAATCGAACCAATGGTAGCGGAACTGGTGACTCTGCCGGAGTGCGAGATCTCTCTCCTTGGAGGATTTACTTTCTCGAGGACTTAGAGCCGGAGCTAGAAGCTTTAGACCTGTCTGCTCCGGGATCCCAGCCGGAGACTTACGGGAGGAGGATGAAGCCGAAGTCGTCTTCTTAGACGACGACGACGTCTTAGTCAAGGTCATCACTTTAGCCTTGACCTTAGGTCTAACCGAAGCGTCAGGAGGAGAATATATTTGCGTCACCCGTAAAGCCTTGGAAGGATGGAGAGGTTGCAGGGGTAGAAGAAAACAGTTACGCCCAAGGGTGACCCTTGGGTGTCCACCTTACCTACCTCGACCAACAGGTCGTCTATACCTACCATAGGTTCAACATTAATATCCAGGGTCGCGACATCCGTAGAGATATCTGGTCTTGATCAGTTAATGAGGCAGCCAGCTGTTGTTGGATGAAGGCGATAGTCCGAGCCGCATCTACCCGGGTCGACGTATCCTGTCGCCTTGCCTCCGGGGAAGATTAATAATGCCAACCGCTTCTCCAGGATGTAGGGTTGTCCCTTGGCGGCGTTTTTCCCAAAACCGCCGACCCAGGCCCGCAGGGTAGCCAATGCGGTATCCCTTACTGCCGGCGCCTGGAAGAGAGGGCGTAGTTTAGATTTAAGAATCACTTAAAACTAAAACTTAAAGTATAACTTAAACTAGATGCCTTAAGTTAAAGTAGATGATGAAAACTTAAGCACTAAAATAGAAGCGGAGCAGCTACTGGAGATGGAATACTTACCCCTTCCAAAAGCTGGCTCACCAGATCGTAACATATGGTACACGTCTCATGGTACCAGACCTGGATGTCCCCGTGCGGAGTCGCGCATGGAGCATGGGACCGGCAAACTTCGTGTCCACATGGGGTCCTGAAGTGTGGCGGACATCCCGGATGCTCACAGTTGGTGGCCTGTAAGTGGGAAGACACATGAGTATCTTAAAAAACATCACTTACAGACTAAAGGACAGAAGAACTCCGTTGCATGCCGGAGCTCGGAAAAAATTTGGGCATAACCCCTCCCTGCATCGCCTGAATAGGCTATAATCCCGGAGAGATCCGGTAAAACATGTAAGGGAGGGGGGGATGGTTTTAACGGTACTTAAGATAAACTATAGATAACTTAAACCTAAAACGCAAGCGAACCGGACTAAGTCCAGTGCGTAGCGGAGTGTAGTAACTCAGCAATACGGTAAGGTTAGCAGAGACCCACTGTATGCTCCGGTCCACTCTACTGGGTGGACTAACATCTTTCCGCTGGATACCAGGACTCCGATCAGGAAGGAGCCCTAGTAAGGTGGGAAAGGGCGAGAAGACATACAGGCTCGAGCTAGCCCGGAGCGACAAGGTAGCGCGGAGGGGGGGAAAGGCCAGTCCCTCCACTACGTACCACCCGGCCGGACCGAGAAGCCGGAGAGGTCGAGACCAGTCTGGGTCTGTCCCGACTCCCTAGCCCCTCCGCCTGAGGGGAGAGAGGGAGGCAGGCTCGGGTATGCGGAGCGAGCATGGGCAGACCGACCCACCCCCGCCCGACTCTATGGAAGAGCGGGAGGGGGGGGAAGGGTGACTGGACAGGCGTCTGGCTGTCCCGTGATCACGAAGTGACCACGAGGCGGTAAGACCAAATACGACAACTAAGCCTAGGACAACCAAACTGATCAGAGAGATGCTATCGGGAAGCAAACTGAACTGAAAAGCGGTAGCATATAGGCCCACTGGGCCAAAAAACCAACTGATCAGAGTGATGCTATAGGGAAGCAACCGAACTGATGAGCGGTAGTATAGGCTCAATGAGCCAGGACCTAGGCTAAGCCAGACGCCTAACTAACCTAACTATAACAAAATACACAGTATAAATAAATATAAAATGAAAGAAAGAAAGCAATATAGCGGGAGAAAAAATCCAGGAGTGTACGACTAACCCGAAGGCAAGTCTACCACTCAAAGCTAGTCAGAGGCCGATACTAAGAACCTGGACTTAGGGTCTGGATAGAAGAAGCCTACATAAGGTAAAATACATGCATGCATGACAAACCTGAGTAGACCGTACCCTAAGTAAACGGATAATAATATAGAGCGTACATAAATAATGGGATGTTCTAGGTATGGGAGACCAAGAACGAACCCACCACGAGGCAGAACCATGCTGCCATGCTTCGACCCCGAGATCGTATTTATACCTAAAAAACGGCAAATACTGCCTGAGGGCCGGAAAAACCAAACTAACCGTAAATACTGAGTACTTAACTTAGCTGCTGCGATAGCTGCACGCTCCATTATAGATAATCCAATGAAAGGGCACAAAAAACACAGAGAGAAAAATAACACGTGTGACTCGTGTGCGCTAACTGAAAAGGATGGCCACCAGAGGCGCAGCAGTCGGCAGCATGGGATGGAGTAGTAGTAGTACGAGCTGCTCACTCTGTGGGTCGGCTCCCCTCTTGGAGGGTTTTTGTAGTGGGAGATTTCTATTGGCATTTGGCTCGTGGTAGTGGTCTCACTCGCCTAGTGTTCATACCGACACCCTCCTGGAGGGTGAGCGAGTCAGTTATACTGACCTTTTTCTTTATTTTATTTATTCTCTGGTATGTGTTAGTACATTTACCCTAGAAATAATAGATTAAAGGATATTTCGCGCAGCACGGGACACGAGCTGAGACCAGAAAATGAAATGTCAGTGATTTCATTTGAAACTGAAGGGGACGCCATAACTTTCAACCTAAAATAAATAAGGTAAAAACATTTTGCAACTACTGATATGTGATGTATTTACATAACTTACAGCTCGTATTAACTCCATTTTCTCTATATCTTGTTTTTATCCAATATCAGCATGCAATAATTACGAAAAATAAGAATTATGATAAAGATTATCATTTGAAACCAAGACGCCAACCATGATATCTCAATGTTCATTCAAAAAAAATATTAGCTTTTGCTACGAATTCACTTATACGGTATACGAATTATTCCATTACTAGTAATTCCTGTTATCACTTAAAACTTATATTATCATTCTATTATGTCTTTATCCCATATTAACCTGTAATAATTACAAAAATAATGATAAAAGATAATAGTTATCGAGAGCCCGTTACGAAACACTCAAAACCAACGCCGAGACTGAAGTTTTCCCTGGGAATTTTTACTTTTTTCCACATCATAAACCTTTTAACCAATTAAGTAACGGGATTCTAATGATGTCATTGTGATGTAATAACATTTAGCCAATGACACTGAAGTATTGATATGGCATCAGAGAGCACGGTACTGGTGAAAGAAATCTGTTTCTGAAAGTATTGGCGCACGGTTCAATCGGGCCACTAAAGTGGCTCAGCGTCGGGAGTTGGAAAGCCAGAAAAGTGGCTCCTCGTCTTTTGGGGGTTAAGAGTTCATTTTTGGCTCCATTTTTTGTCAATGCCTGAAGTTTAGTATGCAACCATCAGAAATGAAAAAAAAAAATATCATTATCATATATCAAATATTGGAATATATGACAGCGAAAACAAAAATAATATATATAATTGTATACAAAATTCGCTGTGAGCAAAACTGTTAAAGCTAATGAGTTAATTATTTTTTCATTTTATTTTACACTAAATTGCGATGATCTAGGTATATAACAAATTGTAAAATGATCAAAGCAACACAGAGAAATAGTAAGTAATAGTAAAGATTTGTCTTCTACTATCAAGGGGTACAGAGCTATGCTCAGCTCTATGGTTAGGCACAAAGGCTTGAATTTCTCAAGGAATCAAGACCTGTCTGATCTTGTGAGGTCCTTCAACACATCCAAAGTCAAGGAGCAATGATCGTGTCCGTGGAATCTGGATGTCGTCCTCAAGGGGCTTTCAAGCCCACGCTTTGAACCGATGAAATTGTCTTCTGTGAGAGATTTGGCTAAGAAGACTCTCATGGCTTTCAGTCTGGTGAAAAGAGTAAGTGAAGTTCATGCTTTGGACAAGAGACTTTTCCATTGGGAATGCGATTTGTTCTCTCCTGGGTTTTCTGGCAAAGAATGAGAATCCATCTCATCCATGGCTGCAATCGATTACCATTAACCCTTAAATACCGAGCCGTTATTTTCCGAAAGTGTCTCCCATATGCCGGCGGCGTTCATGAGTGAGCGCTGAAGCGGAAAAAAAGTTTTTTAAAAAAATCACAGCACGCTTAATTTTCAAGATTAAGAGTTCATTTGTGGCTCCTTTTTTTGTCATTGCCTGAAGTTTAGTATGCAACCATCAGAAATGAAAAAAATATCATTATCATATATAAATATTGGAATATATGACAGCGCAAAAAAATTTCATATATAATTGTATACAAAATTTGCTGTGAGCAAAACGGTTGAAGCTAATGAGTTAATTATTTTTTCGTTGTATTTTACACTAAATTGCGATGATCTTGGTATATAACAAATTGTAAAACGATCAAAGCAACACAGAGAAAATATTATTACAATATGATGCATGAACTTGTAATGCTCGGACGTAAAAAAGGGATTTTTGACGTAAGGAAAAATATAACTTTCTGGGCAAATTGGTTCGTGTCGCACCCAGCGAAATAAAATCCCCTTTAATCCATTATTTCTAAGGTAAATGAACTAACAAATTCCAGAGAATAAATAAAATAAAGAAAAAAGGTCAGTATAACTGACTCGCTCACTCCCCAAGAGGGCGTCGGTATGAACACTAGGGCGAGTGAGACCACTACCACGAACCTCTTACCAATAGAAATCTCCTACGACAAAACCCCCACAAGAGGGGAGCCGACCCACAGAATGGGCAGCAACTACTACTACTCCACCCCATGCTACCGACTGCTGCGCCTCTGGTGGCCATCCTGAAGTTAGCAGACAATCTTGAGCGCAGGGATGGGTAGGTGGGTGGATTTCGCTGGGCGACACGAAGCAATCGCCAGAAATAGATTTTTCCTTACGTCAAAATCCCTTTTCTGGGCTCAGTTCGTGTCGCTGCGCGAAATCGTACCAGAGAATATTGCACAAGATTGTAAATGAAAATAAATAAGGTCTCAATAAAACTTAAAATAAAATAGTTTGTTCATGAAACTTACCTGACAGATATATATATAGCTGTATTTTCTGAAGTCCGACAGAATTTAAAAATTCGCGGCACATGCAGTGGGCGGCCAGGTGGTAGTACCCATTCCCGCCGTGGGAGGCGGATATCAGGAACTATTCCATTTTCTATTCATATTTTTTTCTGTCGCCGGTCGGTAAACAACTGTTTACAGACCTCCGCCTAGGATTTTGAAACTTCATTAGCCGCTTAAGTATCCTAATTATTCTTTCGATTATTAACTTGGATTTGTGGCTAGGCATACGCTATCGTAAATTTTTTCATTGCATTTGATGTCTGAAGCTAGTTAGCCTAGTTTCAGACTTTGTTGTCTGCATGGTAAGGTGAGGCTACCGGAACTTTCGGTAGACACTCGCTTAGTATATATGACGTTTACATGTTTTCTTTGCATAAGTTCAATGTAATTAGTGTAATGTGTGACTGATTACGGAAGAAGGAGGATTCATGTACGCATTTTAGAGCGTGTTAGAATCAGGAGTTTTCCTCCACAGTAAACAGAAGTTAGAAATAATGAACCTTCTAACTCCTGTAGATTTTATTTTGCCTAACCCTGTGGTATGGCTTACGGGCCTAGAAGAAGTGTCTGCTAGAGGATTACATCAAGTAATCTGTTAGACTCAGAAAGTGCTCGCTCTCCAATCAGTGTTGTGAAGGGTAGTGCCCCTTGTGGTTGTGGAGGGGGCGTCAGATCGGCCCCATAATGCCTCTAGGCCTGGACCTCTGTCGGACTCCCAGGACTCAGGGAGAGGGCATGTCGAAAGCCGCAAGAGGGTTACGGGGGCTCCCCACCGATCTGGCGTCCCTTCGGCAGGCCCTGTTGACGCTTCCCAGGCTGCTAAAGATCGTGCACGTGCACGAATCTTGAAGGATTGCTTCTCGTCCTCCGAGGCGTCCTCCCCACACAGGGGTTGGAGCTCTCGGAAGGACTCGCGCCCCCTAAAGAAGCTTTAGAGAAGAGGACGCTTCACGTCCTCTCTCTCGTCACGAGAGGATGAAAGAGTCCTATGCCCTGTCAGGGCTCTCGAATTTTATTTATATAAACGAAGGAAGTAAGAGCTCCTTCGGGTAATTTATGGTGCTCAGGAAGAGACCACATTTACCCTTTTCGAAGAATGCACTGGCTCTTTTCCTAAGGGACATATTAAGGAGGCTCATTCATCTTGCCAGAAGAGTGATTTAGCCTCCTGCGAGTGAACGCTCATGAAGTTAGAGCTGTTTCAACCTCGCTAGCATTCCAAAAGAATTTGGTAATCAAGGACATTCTTGATTCCACCTTTTGGAGGAGCAACTCAGTATTCGTCTCCTCTCCTCATGGCGCTCCGTATACGTTATGTAACGTTCGCTTTACTTCAAAAAAGCAAGCTGATAAGTTTGACGGCCGGCAAGCTGCTTTGCACAGTCAAACAACTTATGTATTCTGGTTCGGCATAAGAAGGGCAATTTAGACGTGAGGAAGCTTTTGGAGGTGCTCGACGTCCTATAAGTAGAGACATCTCCAGGACGCTCGGCAAGCACCTTGCGAGGGTGTCTTTCGGAACGCTCGGCGTTCCTTTGCTGAGTGCGTTTCTGGAGATGTTCTTTTGCATTACTAAGACGCAAGTTGTCGCACAGGCGGCTACTGTCTTTGTAAGAAGGTATGAAGGTCTTTAAGGCCCGTCTTGAAGACGAAAGCCATACGTCTTCCTTTAGTGTTCACACACTTCAGGAGCAGCGTGCGGGTTTCTCCATGGAGACTCGCATGGGGACGTCCCTTGAAAATATTCAACGTCATATGCAAAACGCGGTTCGTCATAACATTGAGATGTTGGCAAGGTCGCTCGCCAGGACGCCTCTTGGCGGGCTTTGCATGCATCAGGGCGCTTAACGAGATCCTCTCTGAAAACGTCGTTCAGAAGACTTGTGTTCTCTGCTCAGACACGCTCGCAGCTAAGCAGGACGTTTTTTCAGGACGCTTTCCAGGACGCTAAGCAGGACGCTTTTGAGGACGCTCGGCAGGACGCTTATGAGGACGCTTTTGTGGACATTCGCCAGGACGCTTCGGTGGAAGCTTGGGAGGACGCTTTGCGAGAGAAAAGACTTGTTGAAGGCGTCTTATTTGCTGTTCAGGACGTTTCTTAGGACGCTTGACGCTTTCTAAACGCTCGTCAAGAGGAGGTTTTTTCAGGACTCTTCCACATGGACATTTCTTACAGATGTAGCGAGAGACATACCCGAATTTTTTCTTCGATCCCTCTTCCTCTTCATCGATTTCTCTGAGAATCGGGAAGATTATATACTCGGATTCCTGGGTGACACTTTCGTCATGTTAAAGGGTTTTCCCCTATTAGCAAAGTGCTAATAGTTTTGTCAAGTCAGGACGTTTTCCCCATTGTCAAGATACTAAACGTTTTGTCATTTAAGTGGGGGACCCCTCAATAAATGGGGTAGTTTCTCATTGACATAGATTTTAACGTTTTTATCGTTTAAGCGGTTAAACTCATTAACAAATTTCGGAAGAGCTCTCATTCATTTTCAGAGGCTCATCCGGGGGTAGTAAGAAAAAAAGACTTGTAGACTAGATCCAGGAAGTCTTATGTCCAATATCATAAGAACATTGAACGGTCCTTTTCGATCCTCGGTTCTCTGATGATATCTATTCGAATATTACTCCCTCTTCTTGGCAAAGAGTCTTGCAAAGAGTCAAGGAGTTCTTTTAAAAATTCTCATTCATTAGAACGTGGACAGTCGTTTTCCTTTCTTTCTCTCTTCCTCGTCGAGGAAAGATGTAGTAGAGAATTTGGTGTTCAAATTACTACAATACTTACGTAGTTTATCTTTGCGTCATTTTGCTAACGCATGGGTCAAGTCATATACGCATATCGTATTTACCTCTGCGGATAGAAGCCGAAAGAACTGTTGTTTCTAATGTATTTATTTGACACTCCCTTCAACCTTCCAAGTTTTCGGAGTAAGAACAACTCTTCAGGTATTGTTACGACAACACCAACTCAGCTTCTGTATTTAGCGAATTCTGTTTCGTTTAAATAGGCCTGCTTGAGAGTTTCCTTTTGCTCTATAATATCATACCTATTCCTTCGTAAAGGGAGTAGCTGGCAACTCAGGCAGATAGTATTCTGTTCACCATTGAAGCTTTCCTTCGAGGAAGACTTCTCCTTCACTCTCTGATAGAGATCGAAGGTGGTCGATCTCCAATCCTTATTTTGTTTTCTTGAAGGAAAGAATTTAGGATGGAGATTCGTTTGTTCAGAATCCTATAAATATACTACGTATATTAACCTCGCGACATGATTCTACTAAGCAGTTGAATTGTCCGAGGGGTAGGCGCATATCCTAGTTATTCTACGGATTGCGACTTAGACGAGAAGTATTCTAATTGAACTGCAACTCGGGGTTGCCTGCAACCTCCCAAGGAGTTTGTTTCAATTTTATATACTTATGGTTTTGTCACGACAACACCATTTCAACTTTTATATTTACCGAAATTCGTTTCGCCTAAATATAATTGCTCGAGCATATCTTTTATGCTCGGTGGTTCTAGCGAACGCATTCCTTTGTGGAATATGGATTACCTGGCAACTCAGGATGACGATGTCAGCGGGAGCTCAGGCTCAGCTACTGCGTATTGAACTGCCTGATAGCAGCTCAGTATCAGTGGGCCTCCGAGATGCACGGTTGTTTATGTCTCTCTCTCTCCCCTGCTTTGATTGACTACCGAACCGTATCTCTGCCCAACAATCATGGACTTAGGTCTCTGATTAACGGGGATTCTCGCAATTATGAAGGACCATCTACTGCTGTGACGATAGATTCCATCGCCTTCGATATTGCGAGAATTTTCAACAGAGATATCTCTTAGACTCTTTCATTTTACTGTTTACCGCACGGTAACAGAAGTCTGTACAAGTCTCCCGCTGCATCGCACTGCGATAATGCGAATGATTTTGCAGACATCTGAGTTTGTCTTTAAAATATCTCATATTCGTAGGTGTACAATTGTTCATTGTTCAACCCAAATTAACAGATATGTCAAAAGACATCGCCTACTCTCCGACCTGACAGCTCTACTTCAAATGTTCAGCCCATGAGAAGCAGTTCTTCAGGCGGCTTTCCCCTGTGTTTTCATTACTGAAGAACGCCCCGCTTTCATTGCAACTACGACTTCTCACCGGACAGCAATGAAATAGCGGTTAGCGTTTTCAGTCATTTGTAAGCACAGGTTCAGAATCTTGAGAATCCTTCTCTCGATTCGTCTGTGAAGACGTAGGTTGCATTCAATATCTACCTTCGTCTTCAACGGTACATAGCGATAAGATCTTCAAGAGTAATGGCAGTCTCTTGGCCAAGGCAAAGCAGTGCTGCCTATTTTCAATGTTCAATCGGAGGAGGCCGTTTCTGGAGATAGTGAAGGGAAATGGCTGTCCTCCACCTCGACCTCTGTGAATTTCCTTATGGTTCTATCTTTCCGTCTGAAGTATGAGATAAGCTAGAAGTCCTAACTATTGTAGAATATGCAAATATGTTGTTGACGGCCTCTAGGCTCAGAGATTCGGTTCTGTCAAACAACAAAGTTCACGATCTTTGAGGTCTGTGGAGATCTTGAAATTCTCTGGATCAAGGTTCCGGCATGGAACTTAGACATAGTCTGAGTTTCTGATGCCAAAAGCATTTCGAACCTATCCTTTCTGCGAACTTAATACACGTGGACCAGAAAGGCTAATATTCTAACCGCTCTAGCCACGGCAAAGAGGTTAGTGAGGTTTTAGCCATCATCAGAGGTTTTGGCTTTAAAGACATAATGCGGTCTGTCCTCTAAGCCTTCCGTTCTTGATAAGAACGAAAACCTGTCTAACCCTTGACCCGAAGGCTTGGAGACCAAGGGTATGGCACAAATTATTGGGCAAGGGCATTTAGAGAGTCCTGTGCCCTGTAGGGTCTCTCAAGTTTTATCTTGATAAAACTATAGAAAGTCAAGGTCAACGGACAATCTGCGGTGTCCGTAAAAAGACCAGACTGGTTCATGTCCAAGCAACACCCATGGCATTATAGCCAAGGAGTTCTTTTAAGAGGTCTCATTCATTATGTTGGCATAAAGATTTGAGATTTTTTCTTAATATGAATGCTCAAGAGGTGAGGGCGCGGCCTCGGAAGCATTTCAAACAGAGCATGACACTCAGTAACATCCTGAGTGCCACGCTTTAGCGAAGCAACTCTGTGTTCGCTTCACACTCCCGACAATCTGCGGTGTTCCGTAAAAAGACCAGACTGGTTCATGTCCAAGAACACCTGGCATTATAGCCAAGGAGTTCTTTTAAGAGGTCTCATTCATTATGTTTGCATAAAGATTTGAGATTTTTTCTTAATATGAATGCTCAAGAGGTGAGGGCGCGGCCTCGGAAGCATTTCAACAGAGCATGACACTCAGTAACATCCTGAGTGCCACGCTTTAGCGAAGCAACTATGTGTTCGACTTCACCACTCCCGACGGGATGTGAAGACGACATTTCAGATCCGTTTAAAGTCGCTAGGACCATACCATATCCGTAGATATATTATTGGGGGCAGGAAGCAACACGAATCCTATCCTATAGAAAAGGGAGGAGGTGTGCTTTTAACTTTGAAGGGTTGGTCGCTTGAGGCGCGTTCCTTTTCTTTAGCCTAGAAGTTATGGAACTAACTTTGATAGGTTAGGGAAGTATGGTCATATGGTCTAGTCACATTGTGGTCACGCCCCCGTTGACAGATCATCTAAGAGCGCACCAGCATTACAGGTCTCTACCTCGCTGGCAACTCTAGTAACGCAGAAGCAGACTTTGGTGACAGTAATCACGAAGTCGGCTATGCTAACAGGTGAGGAACCAAGATGTATATCATCTACTTAATTTAGTTTCCCAAAAAATCCTATTCTGTCTCTTCCCACCATCCGAAGGTGGGATTCAGCTATATATATATCTGTCAGGTAAGTTTCATGAACAAAATGTTATTGTTATAATACAATTAAGTTTGTTCATACTTACCTGGCAGATATATATAATTAAAGTGCCCACCCACCTCCCCTCAGGAGACAGTGGCACTGATAAAATATGAATAGAAAACTGGAATAGTTTCCTGATATCCGCCTCCCACGGCGGGAATGGGTACTACCACCTGGCCGCCCACTGCGTGTGCCGCGAATTTTTAAATTCTGTCGGACTTCAGAAAAATACAGCTATATATATATCTGCCAGGTAAAGTATGAACAAACTTAATTGTATTATAACAATAACATATTATTATAATTGCAAGAAAATATATATATAACACAATTGTTTATACAATTTAGAAAAAATAATACTTAAGATTAGCTTAAAGTTAAACATATATGTACAGGGCTTACATGGAATATATGTTGAACTTAACATCTGTGTATACTTATTACATACAATAGTAAATAAAGCAATTATAATAAATAAAATGATTCTGAACAAACTTAGAATACAATATAGTAAATAATTATTATATGTTATATAGTAAATAAATTTATAGATCTTAATAGCCAAAACCCATAACCATTGTAAATGGAGATGTGTCACCCTAGCATAAAATAAGGGGACCACATCATAGAGATCATTATATACAATCAATTGTGGGTGACCCTAGCAAAAAAAATAAGGGACACCCACTGTACCATCACAAGAGCAGCTAAGACTCAAGGTAGACGTAGATGAACATGGTAGGTATAGACAAACTGTTGACTGAGAATAGGTAGAGAGAAAGGGAGATCTGGAGGATCTTCAACTTAAGATTCAAGCAGAGTCGGGGGAAAACTATTGTTAACCAGCCCGCAAACCTGCTAGAAAATTTCAGAGATTACCAAAGGACTTTAAGTAATGACGCTTAAATACTGTCGGCGATTTCCATCCAGTATACTTTTTCAACTCATCAAAATCATGTGTTGGAAATAGTTAATTGAGGTGGCAACTGCCCTGACATCATGAGCTTTAGGGAAGGAATCAGGGTTGGCTTGTTTAATAAAGTACAGGATCTGTTGCCTGATACCTTTAATTGATAAAAGAGTTACCACCCTTTTCTCTCCTAAAGAGAGGACCCGAAGAGGATGAGGATGTCCTGGACAGAAAGGCTCGTAAGGTCGATACTGGACAAAGAGAAACATCTTGCGGAAGGGTATAACCTTCCACGGTTCCCACCTCAACAAAGGATCCTCATTCTTTGCTAAAAAGCTACGATCCGGGGAAAGTAGAACTTCCCCTGAGGGAAGAAATTCTATATGATTCGGATCTCTGGATAACGCCGACAGTTCTGAAATTCTAGCTCCTGAAGCCAAGCTTAATAAAAATAGAGTTTTTCTTAAGAGCATTATAAATGAACATGTATTGTCTGTTTCTGAAGCCAGCTTTAGAACATCATTCAAGAACCACGACACTGACGTAGGCCTTACTGAAGGTCTAAGTCTAGCACAAGCCTTGGGAATAGACGAGAAGTAAGAATCTGTCAAGTCTATGTTGAAACCGAGTTGAAAAATATCTTCAAGGCTGACTTGTTTGTCGTAATAGTGCTAGCTGCTAGCCTTTTTTGAATAAAGATCTGAAAAAGGATATAGCTGAATTGATTGTCATGATTCTAATGTCTGATTCTCTCAGGAAGATTGCCAACTTTTTGACTGCAGCATCATACTGTCTCAAAGTTGAATCTCTTTTATCAGATTCCAAGAAAAAAATTTTTCGTGGATCGATATCTGCATCTCTTTTAGCCGCAAACTTCATGAAGTCCATAAAGTTAGGGTTTTGAGAATTCCTGAGGAAGCGAACACAGTCTTCGTTTGTACTGACTGGGAGAGCCTGGGATTGGGAATCCGAAGAGGACGAAGACCCAGTTCCAGAATCAGAGGGTACCAGTTGCTCTTCGGCCAGTCTGGGGCTACTAGAGCTACTTGACCCTTGAACGTCCTGAGTTTGTTCAGTACCTTCAGGAGAAGATTCACTGGAGGAAAGACATAAAT
>NC_087200.1:136834137-136881791 GCF_015104395.2 Macrobrachium nipponense | reverse complement strand
TTATAAGGATTTTCGTGAATGAAAAAAATGTCACTATCTTGTGAAATATGATCCCCTGTTCTTGTGTGATCCTGTTTCTGTGTGGAACACAGTTAATGGCCAAGCACTGGGTGCCAAAAGTGGCTTTGTTGCTCCTGGTCTCTGCAGTTGCTGCCATTTCTGAGAATCATCGCATAATAATGGTGCCTTATGTGCACGCAATCGTCACTTGTCTGTCCAATCTCTCCCCTCTATATCTATGGTATGGGCAGCCACCACAGGACCCAGGGAAAACGTGTCCATAGATCTGTGAACAACATTCTTAAGATAGAAAGAGGTGAATGTGGACTGGCATAACCAAGTACCAGTGCTCAGCACTTACTGTACAGCCAAGTTCTTTTTGAAAGCCAGAGAGGGACCAGTACCCCTAATGTCATGCGCTCTAGCCTGCACAGACGTGGTGGCGGAATCATCAAGAGTCAAGTATGCCTGTCTGATGGCTTCCTGTATCCAAAAAGAGAGAGTATTCTTCGACACCTCTTTCTTTGTACATCCTGTGCTAACAAAAAGTCTGGGTCTTGGCCATGAATTCCAGAACAAATTCAAAGGACACCAACCCCCAACCCCTGGTGTGCTTCACATCATAGCTCAGACCGTGGAGCTCTCCCACTCTCTTTGAAAATGCCAAGGCCAGGAAGAAAACCGTTTTGAGTGTTGAAGTTCCTGTCAGATGAGTGACGCAAAGGCTCATATGGACCCTTAGTGAAGCTTCTCAGAACCAAGGAAACTTCCCACATTTGAGGCTTGAGCTCCCTAGGAGAACTCAAGTGCTCAAACCCCTTAATTAGCAAGGAAAGTTCCCAGGACGAGATGTCGATACCTCTAAGGTGTAACACCAAACTCTGGGCTGCCCTGTAGCCTCTAATGGCAGACACGGACAAACATTTCTCATCCCTAAGGAAGGTTGAAAAGGTTCCGAGTGGAGAAAAACCCCGTTTACGACACCAATCACTGTAGATCACCCATTTGCCTTGGTAAACTGCAGAGGTCGACCTTCTGAGACTGCTGGACATATGCCCTGCTGTTCTCTGAAAAAAGCCTCTCACTCGGAGGAGATACTTGATAGCCTCCAACCGTGAAGAGACAGGGATTCTACTGACTTGTGGAACCTTGCTGCATACAGCTGACACAGGAGATGCCGCCAAGGGGGAATTTCCCTCGTAAACTCTGACAACAGCGACAGCAGATCTGGAAACCATTCCGCCTGAGGCCACAGAGGGGCTACCAAAGTCATCCTGAGACCCTGTGAACTCATCAGCCTTTTCAGAACTTGATGGATCAAACAAAACGGAGGGAAAGCACTCACCTCCAGGTTGTCCCAGGGATGTTGGAACACGTCCTCCACTAATGCTAAAGGATCTGGAACCACTGAACAGAATATATTCAGTTTCCTTTTGAGCCGAGTCACAGAAAGGTCCAGCATGGGTCTCCCCCAAACCTGGAAGAGCTTGTCTGCTGCTACCTGATCAGGTATATCCCATTTGCCTGGGATATACCTGGCTGAGAGCTCTACCAAATTGCTGACCGCCCACTGGTGAACCTTGACGGTCAAGGTGTGAAGTTGACGTGAAACCAGGCCTCCCTGCTTGTTCATATAGGCAGACCACTGTGGTGTGTCCGACATGAGAACGACAGATGACCCTCTACTTTCTCCCGAAACTCCTTCAGACCCAGGAAGGCTGCCTTCAACTTAAGATGTTTTGATATGCTGCTGTTTGTCCTCCAACTCCAAACACCTGAGGCAATGAGGCTGCCTAATGAGCCCACATGTGAGGGAGGTGTCTGAAAACAGAAGGAAGTCCGGTGGGAGAGAACACAGAGGGACACCCTTCAAAAGATTTCAGTCGTCCAACCAAACACAGGTCTTCTCTCACTTCCAAAGACAGAGTAACCTTAAACGGGTGAGTCCCCTGCCGGAGACCAGAATTCCCCCAGTATCCATTGTAGAGACCGAAGATGAAGATGCCCATGAGGGACCAGCTTCTTCAGGGAAGACAAAACTCCCAGAATAACCTGCCACTGATTAGCTGACTGATGTGGTTCCAACAGGAAGTCACGTGCCACCTCTCGCAACTTCTCCAACCTCTGATCTGACAGGAAAACTCTTGCAACCGCCGCATCGATGACCATGCCCAAGTAGAGAATCATTTGACTGGGTACGAGGTTTGACTTTTCCTGGTTGAGCACGATGCCCAGTTCCAGACAAAACCGAATCAGATGATTTCTGTCCTGCAGCAGCTTTTCCCTGGAACCTGCAAAGACCAACCAATTGTTGAGGTACCTCAGCAAACGGATCCCCTGAGCCTGGGCCCAACATGAGATGAGAGAGAAGACTTGTGAACACTTGAGGGGCTGTGGTCAGCCCGAAGCACAGGACTTTGAACTCAAAGACCTTGTCTCTGAGAGAGAAGTGAAGGAACTTCCTGGACGTCAGGTGAATAGGGATCAGGAAGTATGTGTCCTTCAAGTCTATCGACAGCATGAAGTTGCCTTCCTTCACAGCTGCCAACACTAAATGCGGGGTCTCCATCTTGAACCTTATCTTCCTGATGAAGTGATTCAAGGTGGATAATTCGATCACAGGTCTCCAACCTCCTGACACCTTGGGCACCAAGATGTGACTGTAAAACCCCAGAGATGGATGCACCACTTCCTCTATCGCATCCTTGTCCAGCATCTTCTGCACTTCCTCCTGGAGAGCCAAGAACTTCAGAGAATCTGGTGGATACACCCTCCTGAGCAGCAGCTTGTCCGAGAGAGGGGGAGAGAAGTTGAGTGGCAGTAGATACCCCACCCGAAGAACATCTACCACCCACTTCTCCGCCCCATAACTCTGCCACTTGGCCCCTACTGATAACCCCCTCTACCTCTGCCTCTGGGGCCCCTTCTCGGCTTGAAGGAATGGGAGCGAAAGGGATGTTGGTCCTCTGACCTAGGCTGGGACGAATGGGGAGGCTCTGCTGAAACCAAACTCTTTGATGGCCTCCCATGAGATGGTCTTTGTGACTGCTGCTGGGCAGGGTGGGGGGAGGAGGAGGAGGAGCTGGTCTCTCTGAGGACGAGAGACTGACTTAAACACAGCCTGGTGCACTAATCTGTCCTTGGTGTCAGCCCGGTGCCATCTATCACATCCTCCAGCTCAGTCCGATGGAACAGAAATTGTGATTCCAAAAGATCTCCATTCCTAAATGCCAACAAGGACTCAGGGTCAACTGATCTTTCCATCCTGGATAAAGCTGTATCTCTTCTAATCAGGAGAAGGTTAGCTCATAAATTAACACTGAGGTGAACCAGATACAAAAACACCTTGCCTCCAGACTGCAACAAACTGGCAATAGGAGGACGCACTTACCAACCCCTTCTGGGACCTGTCAAAAGCTATCTTGGCAATGACCGTAGACCAGAAGTCCAGCCTAGAAACTGTCTGCAACATGGAGGCTGCTGTAAGTAGACACCAACACTGAGGCATCCTGTGGAGACAAGGATGGAGCCACCGACCTCACCTGCTCCAAAGTCAATCCTGGCTTCAGACGAATGACGTCTGGGTTAAGATGACTTGACATAAGAAAAGCAGAGTTCGTAGCGTAATACTTCATATGCCTCATGAGAGGTGGGGGTAGCAGCTTGGCAGAGTCCCTAGGGCGAAGCGAACCATCCTGATGTGAAACAGAGACGTTAATCTTATGTGAGACCAACTGGACGTGCCCCAGGAAGGGAAGTTGAAACGATGACTTGGGATCCTGCGTAGCTCCCAGCAAGGCTTCCAAGCAGGAAGGAGTGTAAGATGACTGAGCCTCAGTCCTACCTTCCAAGTTGTTGAATCCATGAATGAGATCGACAACCTCTGTAAAGGAAGACAAAAACTCTTGTGTGTTTCCTTCCTCTTGCTCCGGTGACAGAGACTGACAATGAAAAGGGTGTGCAGGCTTATCTAAAGCGCCTTCCTCATTTAAATTAATGAAAGAACCAGCAGCCAAACAGCCCGAAACACCAACTAACCTGTCTGAGCTGGATCCAAGCGCCAGCTCCCACGACGAACCAACCACAACACTAGGGACAGGGACATTGCTACGCACTCTCCCAACAGATGACTCTCTAACATGGCCGCAAACGGGCACATGCATGGCAGACGTATGAATGTGAGTCGGTTAGGAATCCCAAACACTTGAGACAGAATGAGAATCCCTCTGAGTCGAACTCCTGTAAGTACCAGGGAGAGGGGCAGGCAAACACTCCAGCTGTACCAACTCTACGCTCACAACCTTCGACTTCTTGACAGGTGCCTTGAGATCCTTACGGCAACGAATAGGTCCTGGAGAAGGAGAAGTGGGAGCACCTGCAACATGTGCAGGAATGAGGGAGGTTGCAACACGCTCGCGACCTGATGCAGAGGATGAAGCAACCACTGTAGATCGCACAGGGGAAGATACACTAACACTCCGAAACACCAACACTCCCAGGAACACAAGCTTGTTGCTCCTTACTTGCAGACGAAGAAGGGGCAAAGCCCTTAGCCTTCCAATGCTTGATACACCAATGCAGGGTGGAGGTAGGGAGAAGGAGAGGAAGACAGCACTGGCTCCTTACACAATCTCTTCGCAGGAGGTGGGGCGATGCAACACGCTTGCATCCAGTCCTCCCAGTCGACATGGCAGCCAACTTATCTTCTAAAATAGTCCAATCTCTTAAGAACCTGGCACAAAGCCTCAGACGGATCAGCAAGATAAGGGTCCGACGACATGAAAGAGAGATGCAGCGAACTGGATGGCAGAGATAACATCACAGCAGCAAACGGTGACGAGGCAGACGCAGTGGTGGAGGGATACAAAATGACTGACCCCGTGACATCACTATCAGGGCTAATGCCACGGCTTCCCTCTGACTTGAAGAAGTGGCAATCATCACTGGTGGAGCAATACAAAATGGCTGACCTTGGCTACCCACGAAGACGAGGCCAGGAGGAGGGGGGAGGGCCTGGACAGCATGAGGAGGTAGTAGCGTGTCGGCAAACCCTCCAAGGCACAACACTAGTATGGGGTGTGACAGCAGCAGGATACGAAGCATCAGGAAGAGGAGATGAAAAACCCTCCCAAGAAGGAAGAGTAGAAACCCTACAATGCTCCCTCTTACTATAAAATAACTTCCACTGCTCTCTAGGCCACACACGGCACTCTTTGCAGGGATTTGTTATTGCACAAACGTTAGAGCGACACCCACTACAAGTGACGTGGGGATCGGTCGCAGCCGAAGCCAAAAAACGAGAACATGGAAAACCTGGAGTTTTGGGACACACACATTGACGAGGCCAAAATGGAGAAGAAGCCATAATAACAGGACACATACACACACACACACACACACACACACACAAGCAAAATGGGCAATGAATTGGGTAAAGTCTGAGAGAGGTCAACCACAACTCTCATCCAGGTGGTTAAGAAACGACTGATACAGTGGTGTGGGTGCATGGTCCTTGATCACTCTTCACCCGATATACGCACGCGTTGCCATATCTCACAAAATTCCTTGCTTTCATCTGCGATTTAACCAGATCCTGCTAGGTGCTAGAAATTATCTTATTCTAAAGGGTCCACAATAATACAAAGTGTAAAAAGTCCGTGTATAATTTTGAAGACTTTACAGAAAGCTTTCGAACCCTTCCCTGGGTTCATTTTCAGTCCAGATTTGGACTGAAGATGAACCCAGGGAAGGGTTCGAAAGCTTTCTGTAAAGTCTTCAAAATTATACACGGACTTTTTACACTTTGTATTATTGTGGACCTTTTAGAACATTATATATACTCTCGTGATAGAGAGTTTTTCCCTAATTATCTTATTGTTAAGACCTCAGGTTTGTAGCTATGAAAAATACAAATTGTTTTAGAAAATTTGTCATTTTTGTAATATTATTAGGGTCTGGAAAAGATGAAGAGAGCTAGACATTACGATTTGATGAAAACTGGTGGACTCTCTGTCATAAAGTACTTCAGGTTTGAACATTGTAATGTTTATCTAGAACTTTTGTGTTAAGATAAACATTACAAAGATCTGTGAAATGTTTATATATTTCTATCTATCTTATGAAATTCAGTGTGGGTGACCCTTAGTAGTGATGCTTATTTTATTCATAAATTTATGAAGCAATCCATCATGGGTGTTGTCTTAAGGATCCTATTGGTCAGTTACATCAAAAGACTGGAGTTTACAAGTTCACTCTTTTTAATTAGCAGAGTATTCTGCTCTTCCTCTCCCTTTTGCTTCATGTATATTAATATTGTTATTGGAAGTTGATAAATATTGCCAGTCAATGTTAGATCTTTAATGTTTGATTTTTTCATGTGTCTCTAAGAACACATGTTTCTATTTCTGCTTACTGGTGATGTTTCTGCTGTTTTTCTTTTTGCAGCTCATGTGTCCTGACATCTGCTGTCTTGTATGCCTAAATGCAAGTCTTACGTCAATTTTGTTTTATCCTTGAGTCTTTGATTCCTTATTGTTACTTCCAAAACCTTTCCTTTTTGCTGATTTATTTAGAATTTAACTTATGGTAGTTTAACAGAAATTTTGTTCATGAAACTTACCTGTCAGATATATATATAGCTGTATTCTCTGAAGTCCGACAGAATTTCTAAAACTTACGACACACGTAGTGGGAGTTAGGGTGGTTAGTACCCATTCCCGCCGCTGGGAGGCGGGTATCAGGAACCAACATCCCATTTTCTATCAGATTTCTTCTGTCGCCGGTGTCGTAAAACATCTGTTTACACACCTCCGCCTCAGGATTTTGGAAAACTTTGGAAAATTTTCATATTGCTTGAGTATCCTCTTGACTTTTTGGTTTTTTGATTGGATCGATAGCTTGGCATACTGGGGATTTGGACTGTTTTTTGAATTTAATTTGGCTTAGATTTTCCCTTAAATATTGTCTGGATGTAGTTCGGCTAGCGCCAGGTTGTGTCGAAAGTGGAATGGGCAAGGTTAGGCTTCCTAAAGCCTTGGTTGATCCTCACACATTGTGTAAAGGGTGTAGGGGGCAAGAGTGTAGATTTGATTTGCGCTGTAATGAGTGTGAAAGCTTGGATGATTTACAATGGAAGACGTATGAATCCTACGTTAAGAAGTTAGAACGTGATAGGATTAGGAGGTCTTCCTCCAGGAGTAAGTCGGGTAGCAGACAGGGTATTAATGTATCCCCTTCTAACCCTCCTTTAAGATTTGTTGTCTCCTAACCCTGTAGTGTTGCCTTCGGGCCCTCAAGTGGTGTCTGCGGAGGGTAATGCCCTTTCGCTTATTCTGGATTCATTGAAGACGCTTGAATTAAAGTGCTGCTTGCCCTTTGAAAACAGGCAAAATAAGTGCAGTGATAGTGCCCCTAGTGAAGTGGAGGGGGCGTCAGATCGGCCCTATAGCGCCTCTAGGCTGGACCTCTGCCGGACTCCCAGGACTTCAGGGACGAGGGCATGTCGAAGGCCGAAGGATTTGGGTTACGGGGAACCCCCACCGATCTGGCGTCCCTTCAGCAGTTCCTGTGGACGCTTCCAGGCTGCTAAGGAGCGTGCTCGAGCACGTATCCTTAAGGATTGTTTCTCGTCTTCCGACGCGTCCTCCCCGCGCAAGGGGTGGGAATCTCGTTCGGATTCGCGACCTTTGAAGAGGACTCTTCAAGAGCTTGACGCTTCACGTCATGCTTTGTCTGAGTGGCATTCTTCTCCGGAAAGCGTAGCTTTTCCGCCCAGAAGAAGCTAGGACGTCATCCGACGATGATGCCCTCGAGCGCCCCAGTCGCTCTAGAGCCAAGGCTGTTCCTGGGAGAAGGAAGAAGGCGTCCCTCGCCCCTCTCCTTCTCACAAGCGCAGCTCGTCTCCACGCGTAAGGAGACATCCTCCAGACGGAGATCATCATTGCGATGCAGCGGCAACTGGACGCTTTAATGAAGCAGAAGGAGACGGTACCTCGTCGAAGGAAAGACGATAGACTGCCTATCAAGAGAACTAAGCAGTCTTCTCCAATGGCTCCTTTTTCGTCCCCGTCTTCTGAATTTTCGCCCTCTAGACGTCGTTTTGCTCCCCAGGGTTCGTCTAGAGGTGACGTTAGACGCCAGTTTAGAGAGAGTTCTCTGCTACTCCTCTCTCTTCCCGTAGAGAGGACGCTCGGCGTTCCGACTTCGACGCTTCTGCTGACGACGATTTTGTAAACTGTCGGACGGACTTCTTTGGCGTTCTGCCCCCTCTTCGACATGACAGTGTTGACGCTCAACGTTACGTTAGTCGGGCAGTGGATCAAGTTTCTTCGCTGGACGTTCGTAAGGACGCTTCGCGGGACGGTAGAAGAGTCTCTTTGATGGACACTCGTTGGACGCTCGCTGGACGCTCGGTCCTGACGCTGATTTGGACGCTCGAGAGACGCTACGTTGGCGCTCAGATGGACGCTCGTAGAGTTTTCTAGTAAGACCTCTGTGGACGCGAATGTGGAAGTTCGCTGTCACTCGGATGTTGTTCCCGAGACTTTGGCACGTTCGCCTCTAAAGGTGATTCCTGATCCTGGTTACTGTTAAGGATCCGTTACCCTCGTCTTCTCTCATCGTTCAGATAGGAGACTTGGAGCTAAAGGACTTCTGCCTCTTCTGTCGGACTTGCACTCGGTTTTTTTTTTTTTTTTTTTTTTTTTTTTTTTTCTTCGGAGGATGTTGATGAAGAACAACCTGCTACGTTCTGCTTCGTCAGATATCAAGTTTTGGCACGACTACTTCGTGATTCGTTTGGCGATACTTTTCAGCCTCTGTCCTCCTGCTCCTTCTCTTTTCTCTCTCTCAGTTTCGTGAAGATGAGACGTCGTTATCACGAGAAGAGCTTTCCGGAAGGTTAACGCCTGGATGGAGTCTAGGAAAGCAAAAGGAAGAACTACTTTCGCCCTGCCTCCGTCTAGACTTAGCGGTAAGGCAGGGATGTGGTATGAGAACAGGTCGAGGAATTAGGATTGAAGGTTCCTTCGTCTGCTCAAGGTGATTTCGCCAGCGTGGTGATGGCCTCAAGGAGGGCCCTTTTAGCCTCGGCTAAAGTTTCTTGGACGACTTCCGAACTGGACCATCTTTTGAAGGGACTGTTTAGGTCCTTAGAAGTATTCAACTTTTTAGACTGGTGTCTTGGAGCCTTAGACAACCAATCTCGTAAGCCAGACTCGATCAGCTTGGGGGTGGGAGCTGTCCAATGTATTGTCATGCATGGACAAGGCCGTCAGGGATGGCTCAGAGGAGTTAGCCTCTCATTTTTCAGCAGGGGTTCTTAAGAAAAGGTCGCTTTATTGCAACTTCGCGGCTAAGTCTGTCTCTCCCGCACAGAGGACAGAACTTTTGTATGCTCCCTTCTCGAGTCATCTCTTCCCCCAAGCTATGGTGAAGGATCTGGCAGTGAGTCTGCAGGAGAAAGCCACACAAGACCTGTTGGCTCAGTCTTCGAGACGCCCGGCTGGCCCTTCAACATCGTCAGGAACCCAACCGTTTAGAAAGCAGAAGCCCTTTCGTGGAGGGACTTCCGCTAGATCGTCTCCTCGAGGAAGAAGCCTTCCTAGAGGTAGAGCCCCTTCCAAGTCTAGGGGTAAGAAGTGAGAGATCGTGCCTTCAGTCACCGGTAGGAGCCAGGCTGCAGTTGTTTGCAGAAGCCTGGAGAGTAAGAGAGGCAGACACCTGGTCTCTCGACGTCATAGAGAAGGGTTACAAGATCCCTTTCATAAAGCCGCCCCCGTTGACTTCCATCCCAGGGACTTGTCCCCATCGTATCCGCTGACAAGCGCAAAAGATACTTTTCGACCTGCTCGAGCAGATGCTCGAGAAACGAGCAGTGGAACAGGTTTAGACCTGGCAACGCCAGGATTTTACACAGATTGTTTCTGTACCGAAACATCGGGGGAGGGTGGCGGCCCGTCTTGGATGTAAGTCGTCTAAACCTCTTTATAGAGAAGCAGAGGTTCAAGATGGAGACACCCTCAGTCAGTTTCTGGGGGCCCTTAAGACCTGGAGATTGGATGGTATCACTCGACCTCCAGGACGCCTACTTTCACGTCCCGATACATCCCCAATCGATGAGTACCTTCGGTTCGTATTGAAAGGGAAGGTCTTTCAATTCTGCTCTTTGTTTCGGACTGAGTACGGCCCCATTTTATCTTCACCATCTTAATGAAGAACGTGGCGAGGTGGCTCCATCTTTCCAACATCAGAATCTCGCTCTATCTGGACGACTGGCTCATACGAGCCTCCTCGCAGCACCCGGTGCCTGAAGGACTTGCAGACGACTCTGTCTTTAGCTGCGTCCCTGGGACTTCTGGTGAAACTTCGAAAAGTCACATCTGACCCCAACACAGTCCATCGTGTATCTGGGGATTCAGATGGATTCAGTGGCTTTTCGGGCTTTTCGTCCCAGGAACGTCAGCAACAAGGCATAGAAAAAGTGTCGGCCTTTCTAAGGGAAGGATTCATGCTCGGTGAGGGAATGGATGAGTCTGTGGGGACCATTTCCTCGCTGGAGAAGTTTGTTTCCCTGGGGAGGCTACACCTCCGACCTCTTCAGTTCTTTCTGTCGGTACAGCTGGACAGAAAAGGACAACTTCGACATGAAGTTAAAAACATCTCGGAAGAGGTGAAGAACCATCTAAGATGGTGGCTCGATCCGTGGAAGCTGTCAGAGGGCATATCCCTCAAGCTTCAGAACCCCGACCTAGTGTTGTTCTCCGACGCGTCATCCACGGGTGGGGTGGGGAGCAACTCTAGGGGGGAGGTAAGTGTCAGGTACCTGGAGAGGGGAACAGGTAACCTGGCATATCAACTTCAAAGAGCTGGCAGCAGTTCAATTATCGCGTCCAGTTCTTCCAGAACAAAGTCTCCCGTCGTGTAGTTCAAGTCAACTCGGACAACACCACAGCCCTGGCATACTTGAAGAAACCAAGGAGGAACACACTCTCGCTCCCTGTTTTTCTCTAGCGAAAGAGATCCTACTTTGGCGAAGGAGAGAGAAGTCACAATATTGACAAGATTCATTGCCGGAGTCGAGAAAGTCCGGGAGGGCAGATCTCCTCAGTCGACAAGGTCAGTTATTGCCGACAGAGTGGACTCTCAATCAAGAAGTATGCCAGGAACTGTGGGGTCTTTGGGGATGCCCCTTAGTGGACATCTTCGCAACATCAAGGACGGCGAGACTTCCTCTGTATTGCTCCCCGGTTCTCGATCCGGGAGCAGTAGCAGTAGACGCCCTTCTATGGGATTGGACGGGCCTGGATCTCTACGCTTTTCCCCCCTTCAAGATCCTGGGGGAGGTGATGAGAAAATTTGCAGCATCGGAGGGGCGGGACGAGGTTGACTTTAATCGCCCCCTTTTGGCCCGCAGCGATCTGGTTCACAGAGGTGATGTTCTACTAGTGGATTATCCGAGATCTCTTCCGTTAAGGAGAGATCTACTCAAACAGCCCCACTTCGAGAGGTACCACAAAAACCTCTCCGCTCTGAGTCTGTGGACTGCGTTCAGACTATCCAAAAGTTGGCCAGAGCGAGAGGTTTTTCGAAATCAGTGGCTAAAGCTATCGCCACCGCGAGGAGGACCATCATCAATCGCGGTTTACCAATCGAAGTGGCAGCCTTTAGAAGTTGGTGTAAGAGAAAAGGAGTTTCCTCTACCACTACCTCTGTGAGCCAGATCGCCGACTTCTTGCTTTATCTGAAACAAGATCTAAAGTTGGCAGTGTCAACTATTAAAGGCTACAGAAGCGTTCTATCTGTAGTTTCGCCATAGAGGTCTTGACCTCGCTAACAACAAGGATCTCCATGATCTATTGAGATCTTTCGAGACGACCAAGGTACCACTACCCGAGGCTACCTTCGTGGAACCTGATGTGGTCCTCCAAATATTTGATGTCAAATCGTTTTGAACCTCTTTCCTCTCGTCTCTACGAGATTTGACGAAGAAAACTGTATTCCTAACTGCTCTGGCGACGGCGAAGAGAGTTAGCGAAATACAGGCTATCAGCAAACACGTCGGTTTCAAAGGGCATAATGCAGTCTGCTCTTTGAGTATGTCGTTTCTGGCCAAAAACGAAACCCTTCCAATCCGTGGCCTAGAACATTCGAGATCAAGGGTATGGCAGAGATCATTGGTCAAGAGTCAGAAAGAGTCCTGTGTCCTGTTAGGGCTCTTAGAGAGATATTCGTAGAACGAAGGATTGCGAGGTTCTGCGGAGAACTTATGGTGTTCGGTCAAAAGACCAAACATGCCCATGTCCAAGAATGCACTGGCATTCTTTTTTAAGAAACACCATTAAAGAGGCGCACGCTTCTTGCAAAGACAGCGACTTGAAGATACTAAAAGTTAACGCGCACGAAGTAAGGGCTATTTCGACCTCAATAGCCTTTCAGAAAAACATGGCTCTTAAAGACATTTTAAGTGCTACTTTTTGGAGGAGTAACTCAGTGTTCGCCTCGCACTACCTACGGGAGGTGAGAACGACCTATGAAAGCTGTTACTCTCTCGGACCATACGTCGCCGCAGACACTATTTTGGGGGCAGGAGGTAGCACTCATCCTTTCCCATAGAAAAGGGTAGGTGGAGTTTTTTAATATTTGTATGTTTATGGTTGTAGGGTCGGCTGCCGAGTACAGTCGTCCCTTCCTTTAGCCTTTGGTATATGGGAGTTTGTTGTTAGGCTAACTTAGGTGGTGGTTTTTGCCTCGTTGCCCTCAGAAGTATGGTCATGGTCTAGTCACATTGTGGTCCCGTCCCCGTTGACAGATCATCTAGAGCGCACTACCTTGTTGGTAACTCTAGTGAAGCAGAAGCAGGCTTGGGTGACAGTAATCACGAAGTCAGCTATGCTAACAGGTAAGGAACCAAGATGTCAATCATATACATTTATGTTTTCTAAAATCCTTTTTCTGTCTCTCCCACCGCCAAAGGTGGGATTCAGCTATATATATATCTGACAGGTAAGTTTCATGAACAAAATGATATTGTTAAGATACAATAAAGTTTGTTCATACTTACCTGGCAGATATATATATTTTGTACCCACCCACACCTCCCCTCAGGAGACAGTGGAGATAGAAATCTGATAGAAAATGGGAATGGTTCCTGATACCCGCCTCCAGCGCGGGAATGGTACTAACCACCCTAACTCCCACTACGTGTGTCGTAAGTTTTAGAAATTCTGTCGGACTTCAGAGAATACAGCTATATATATATCTGCCAGGTAAGTATGAACAAACTTTATTGTATCTTAACAATATCATTTTTTTTAATATAGGCTAATTCTGTATTGCCTTTAGTCATTATAAGAATTGTATGTGATATGCTACCTACCTATTATATGCCAGTGTAGGAATCTAGAATATATTTTATGAGGCTCCTTATGCCTGTGTCTCAGTTAAAGAACCAGTTAAAGAACCAGGAATAATATGGTCCAAGTTAATTTTTGTAAAACAGTTCAGTAATTGAGATACCTGTATATTTGATAAGTGTCTCCATTCATCTAATAATTTAGTATAAATTAAGAAACATTTGTACTGTTTAGTGATTTTGTATAATAAATGTAATGGAAATTTGGTAAGTTCTTTATGAAAATTTTATATTGAAAGTGATACCAGAGAATTCTGCTGTCTTTTATGGCAGTAAATGGAAATATCATGTAAATTTATGTCTACTGTTCTGAGTTATTTATGTCAATATGAAACTTCAAACCATTTTTGCAATAATAATTTCAGATTTTTCGTAGAACTATCATATAACATAGTTCATATTTAAATTTAAAGGTCAGTGGGGACAGAGAACTTGATGCTTGATGGTGATATACAGAATAGTTTAGTCTTAAAAGAAAAAGAGAGTTCGATATAAATATAATAAGGCTTAACCCTGAAGGGAACAGTAAAGCTGTCTTGTGAAGGAAGAAAAACTAAAGTAAGGAAAACAATTCTTGGCATTATAGGGACAGTAAAAGTCACTAAACTTACAGATTTTCACATAGTAAATGTAGGAAAGAGTGGCCCGCCAGTTGTCAAAAGGTTACCTTATTGGTGGTGGAACACTGCTGCTGAGCTCATTGAACACTGACTAAGACAGTATCTGTGAAAGAGACAGACTCCACAGTGTGGGAGAGAGAAAGAGAAATCTTCATTGCTACTGATAAAGTGAACAGAACAATTGTTCATAGAGGAAAGTTAAGACGTAACTATAACTAGCAGCAGTAGTAAGATGCTCATCAGGTTGTCAACAAGGGTTAACACTCACACCACTTAATGATCATCAAATTGTTTAGAGATTTATTAATATTGCATACAATCACTAAAAGAAAAATATAAATGGCAAATGAAAGTTGAATTAATGAAAACAGACAAAAACATCTAAGTCAAAGTGTAATTTGCAGTAAGTGGCTTTAGAGCCTGGTGGAAACATATGGACTATCATAAAATGATGGTTTTTATGGCAAAAGAGACTTAAATGTTATGGAGGAAAGTATTTTGTTTTATCACAACTCCCTTAATCAGATACTGTGCTCTATATTTCCTTACGTTAGTCATATTGATGAATAAATTGGAGTCACGCCATCTTATATCAATCAAGAATGAGAAACCTCTGCTATGTATGCTCAGTCATGTCATGTCATGTCACTTTGCTCTCACTCTGTGTTACTGTTGTGGACTTAACTTTATTGCTCCTCCCAGGAGTTCTGTTTTCATGTCTACAGTGATTTCATTATTTTTATTCATTTTGCTGATATGTACTAATTTTCTTGTCTTTAGCATTGTGTGTGCGTTTTGCCATTTACCTGAATTTTCTGTGTTGTGGATTGGCTTTAAAATGTTCATATGGGTAGAATGTCACAGCATATTTAGTGCAAAAGTCCATCCCAGGAGCCTGATGTCCTGAACTGCAGATTCCATGTCCTTCTGTATGAATGTTTGATGATTGTCATTGTTTGCAGGGCACTTTGGAATTTATGGGAAATGCCACTGTTGATTTGTTTGCCAAATCCATGGACAGCAACTTTTCAATTTACTGCTCAGCCCAAGTGGATCTAGTGGCTTGAAAGGCAGATGTAGTTATGCAGACTTAGGATATTCTGGACATGTAAGCTTTTTTCATCTTTGGTTTCATTGGGCAAGTCCTAGTAACATTTCAAGCATTGTCAAACACAAGCATGATCATCATTTTTCTACTAAGTCCCCTGCAGGAGTGGTATACAGAACATAAGAAGAACCCAGGGTGTTTTTCCTTTAACTCTGGAGGGCCTTTTTCAAATAGCCCACTTCTACAGGTTCCATGGTGGGCTGGAGACCTCCCCAGCTTCAGTGTGGAAATTTATCCAGCAAAGGCTTAAAAAAGTCTGTGGGTGTTGTGGCAGTTATAATTTTTGATGTTGCTGGACCCCATCAACTAACTATCATAAAGGAAAGTGGGCCAATTTGTTAAGGTTGTGATGAAAGGAATATCGCACTCATTGTAGTTATTCCCTGAATTGAAAGTTTGTTCATGAAACTTACCTGTCAGATATATATATAGCTGTATTCTCTGAAGTCCGACAGAATTTCTAAAACTTACGACAGACGTAGTGGGAGTTAGGGTGGTTAGTACCCATTCCCGCTGCTGGGAGGCGGGTATCAGGAACCATTCCCATTTTCTATCAGATTTCTTCTGTCGCCGGTGTCGTAAACACCTGTTTACACACCTCCGCCTCAGGATTTTGGAAAACTTTTCATATTGCTTGAGTATCCTCTTGACTTTTTGGTTTTTTGATTGGATCGATAGCTTGGCATACGTGATTTGGACTGTTTTTTGATTTTGGCTTAGATTTTTCCCTTAAAAATGTCTGGATGTAGTTCTGCTAGCGCCAGGGTGTGCTCGAAAGTGGAATGCAAGGTTAGGCTTCCAAAAGCCTTGGTTGATCCTCACACATTGTGTAAAGGGTGTAGGGGGCAAGAGTGTAGATTTAATTTGCGCTGTAATGAGTGTGAAAGCTTAGATGATTTGCAATGGAAGACGTATGAATCCTACGTTAAGAAGTTAGAACGTGATAGGATTAGGAGGTCTTCCTCCAGGAGTAAGTCGGGTAGCAGACAGGGTATTAATGTATCCCCTTCTAACCCTCCTTTAGATTTTGTGTCTCCTAACCCTGTAGTGTTGCCTTCGGGCCCTCAAGTGGTGTCTGCGGAGGGTAATGCCCTTTCGCTTATTCTGGATTCATTGAAGACGCTTGAATCTAAAGTGCTTGCCCTTGAAAACAGGCAAAATAAGTGCAGTGATAGTGCCCCTAGTGAAGTGGAGGGGGCGTCAGATCGGCCCTATAGCGCCTCTAGGCTGGGACCTCTGCCGGACTCCCAGGACTCAGGGAGAGGGCATGTCGAAGGCCGAAGGAGGGTTACGGGGAACCCCCACCGATCTGGCGTCCCTTCAGCAGTTCCTGTGGACGCTTCCCAGGCTGCTAAGGAGCGTGCTCGAGCACGTATCCTTAAGGATTGTTTCTCGTCTTCCGACGCGTCCTCCCCGCGCAAGGGGTGGGAATCTCGATCGGATTCGCGACCTCTGAAGAGGACTCTTCAAGAGCTGGACGCTTCACGTCATGCTATGTCTGAGTGGCATTCTTCTCCGGAAAGCGTAGCTTTTCCGCCCCAGAAGAAGTATAGGACGTCATCCGACGATGACGCCCTCGAGCGCCCCAGTCGCTCTAGAGCCAAGGGCTGTTCCTGAGAGGAAGAAGGCGGTCCCCTCGCCCGTCTCCTTCTCACAAGCGCAGCTCGTCTCCGCGTAAGGAGACATCTCAGACGGAGATCATCATTGCGATGCAGCGGCAACTGGACGCTTTACTGAAACAGAAGGAGACGGTCCCGCGTCGAAGGAAAGACGATAGACTGCCTATCAAGAGATCTAAGCAGGCTTCTCCAATGGCTCCTTTTTCGTCCCCGTTCTTCTGATATTTCGCCCTCTAGACGTCGTTTGCTCCCAGGGTTCAGCTAGAGGTGACGGTAGACGCCAAGTTAGAGAGAGTTCTCTGCAGGCTCCTCTCCCTTCCCGTAGAGAGGACGCTCGGCGTTCCGACTTCGACGCTTCTGCTGACGACGATTTGCGTTCTGCACCTCTGCGACATGACAGTGTGGACGCTCTACGTTATGTTAGTCGGGCAGTGGATCAAGTTTCTTCGCTGGACGTTCGGAAGGACGCTTCGCGGGACGGTAGAAGAGTCTCTTTGATGGACGCTCCGTTGGACGCTTCGCTGGACGCTCGGTTGGACGCTTGATTTGGAACGCTCGATAGGAGAACGCTACATTGGACGCTCAGATGGACGCTCGTAGACGTTCTAGTAAGACCTCTGTGGACGCGAATGTGGAAGTTCGCTGTCACTCGGATGTGGTTCCCGAGATTTTGGCACGTTCGCCTCTAAAGGACTCCTGATCCTGTTACTGTTAAGGATCCATTACGCCTCGTCTTCTTTTTGATCGTTCAGATAGGAGACTTGGAGCTAAAGGACTTCTGCCTCTTCCTTCGGACTTGCACTCGAGTAGGGAAGAAGGAGAACTTAGCGGTTCTTCGGAGGATGTTGATGATGATCAACCTGCTACGTCTGCCTCGTCAGATTATCAAGTTTTGGCACGACTACTTCGTGATTCGTTTGGCGATACTTTTCAGCCAGCTGCTCCTCCTTCTCAGTTTTCGTCGTCGAAGACAAGTAAGTCTCCAGGTTTCGTGAAGATGAAGACGTCGTTATCTACGAAAAGAGCTTTCCGGAAGGTAAACGCCTGGATGGAGTCTAGGAAAGCAAAAGGAAGAACTACTTTCGCCCTGCCTCCGTCTAGACTTAGCGGTAAGGCAGGGATGTGGTATGAGACAGGCGAGGAATTAGGATTGAAGGTTCCTACGTCGGCTCAAGGTGATTTCGCCAGGCGTGGTGGGATGCCTCAAGGAGGGCCCTTTTAGCATCGGCTAAGGTTTCTTGGACGACTTCCGAACTGGACCATCTTTTGAAGGGACTATTTAGGTCCTTAGAAGTTTTCAACTTTTTAGACTGGTGTCTTGGAGCCTTAGACAACCAATCTCGTAAGCCAGACTCGATCAGCTTGGGGGAGCTGTCCAGTGTATTGTCATGCATGGACAAGGCCGTCAGGGATGGCTCAGAGGAGTTAGCCTCTCATTTTTCAGCAGGGGTTCTTAAGAAAAGGTCGCTTTATTGCAACTTCGCGGCTAAGTCTGTCTCTCCCGCTCAGAGGACAGAACTTTTGTATGCTCCCTTCTCGAGTCATCTCTTCCCCCAAGCTATGGTGAAGGATCTGGCAGTGAGTCTGCAGGAGAAAGCCACACAAGACCTGTTGGCTCAGTCTTCGAGACGTCCGGCTGGCCCTTCAACGTCGTCAGGAACGCAACAGTTTAGAAAGCAGAAGCCCTTTCGTGGAGGGACTTCCGCTAGATCGTCTCCTCGAGGAAAGAAGCCTTCCTAGAGGTAGAGCCCCTTCCAAGTCTAGGGGTAAGAAGTGAGAGATCGTGCCTTCAGTCACCGGTAGGAGCCAGGCTGCAGTTGTTTGCAGAAGCCTGGAGAGTAAGAGAGGCAGACACCTGGTCTCTCGACGTCATAGAGAAGGGTTACAAGATCCCTTTCATAAAGCCGCCCCCGTTGACTTCCACTCCCAGGGACTTGTCCCCATCGTATCCGCTAACAAAGCGAAAGATTCTTTTCGACCTGCTCGAGCAGATGCTCGAGAAAAGAGCAGTGGAACAGGTTTAAACCTGGCAACGCCAGGATTTTACAAACAGATTGTTTCTTGTACCGAAACAATCGGAGGGTGGCGGCCCGTCTTGGATGTAAGTCGTCTAAACCTCGTTTATAGAGAAGCAGAGGTTCAGATGGAGACACCTCAGTCAGTTCTGGGGGCCTTAAGACCTGGAGATTGGATGGTATCACTCGACCTCCAGGACGCCTACTTTCACGTCCCGATACATCCCCAATCGATGAAGTACCTTCGGTTCGTATTGAAAGGGAAGGTCTTTCAATTCAGGGCTCTTTGTTTCGGACTGAGTACGGCTCCTTTTATCTTCACCATCTTAATGAAGAACGTGGCGAGGTGGCTCCATCTTTCCAACATCAGAATCTCGCTCTATCTAGACGACTGGCTCATACGAGCCTCCTCGCAGACCCGGTGCCTGAAGGATTTTCGGGCTTTTCCGTCCCAGGAACGTCAGCAACAAGGCATAGAAAAAGTGTCAGCCTTTCTAGGGAAAGATTCATGCTCGGTGAGGGAATGGATGAGTCTGCTGGGACCATTTCCTCGCTGGAGAAGTTTGTTTCCCTGGGGAGGCTACACCTCCGACCTCTTCAGTTCTTTCTGTCGGACAGCTGGACAGAAAAGGACAACTTCGAACATGAAGTTAACATCTCGGAAGAGGTGAAGAACCATCTAAGATGGTGGCTCGATCCGTGGAAGCTGTCAGAGGGCGTATCCCTCAAGCTTCAGAACCCCGACCTAGTGTTGTTCTCCGACGCGTCATCCACGGGGTGGGGAGCAACTCTGGGGGGGAGGAAGTGTCAGGTACCTGGAGAGGGGAACAGGTAACCTGGCATATCAACTTCAAAGAGCTGGCAGCGGTTCAATTAGCGCTCCAGTTCTTCCAGAAACTAAGTCTCCGTCGTGTGGTTCAGATCAACTCGGACAACACCACAGCCCTTGCATACTTGAAGAAACAAGGAGGAACACACTCTCGCTCCCTGTTTTCTCTAGCAAAAGAGATCCTGCTTTGGGCGAAGGAGAGAGAAGTCACAATATTGACAAGATTCATTGCCGGAGTCGAGAACGTCCGGGCAGATCTCCTCAGTCGACAAGGACAGTTATTGCCGACAGAGTGGACTCTCAATCAAGAAGTATGCCAGGAACTGTGGGGTCTTTGGGGATACCCCTTAGTGGACATCTTCGCAACATCAAGGACGGCGAGACTTCCTCTGATTGCTCCCCGCGGTTCTCGATCCGGGAGCAGTAGCAGTAGACGCCCTTCTATGGGATTGGGACGGGCCTGGATCTCTACGCTTTTCCCCCCTTCAAGATCTGGGGGAGGTGATGAGAAAATTTGCAGCATCGGAGGGGACGAGGTTGACCTTAATCGCCCCCTTTTGGCCCGCAGCGATCTGGTTCACAGAGGTGATGTTCTACCTAGTGGATTATCCGAGATCTCTTCCGTTAAGGAGAGATCTACTCAAACAGCCCCACTTCGAGAGGTACCACAAAAAACCTCTCCGCTCTGAGTCTGACTGCGTTCAGACTATCCAAAAGTTGGCCAGAGCGAGAGGTTTTTCGAAATCAGTGGCTAAAGCTATCGCCACCGCGGGATGGAGACCATCATCAATCGCGGTTTACCAATCGAAGTGGGCAGCCTTTAGAAGTTGGTGTAAGAGAAAAGGAGTTTCCTCTACCACTACCTCTGTGAGCCAGATCGCCGACTTCTTGCTTTATCTGAAACAAGATCTAAAGTTGGCAGTGTCAACTATTAAAGGCTACAGAAGCGTTCTATCTGTAGTCTTTCGCCATAGAGGTCTTGACCTCGCTAACAATAGGGATCTCCATGATCTATTGAGATCTTTCGAGACGACCAAGGTACCACTACCGAAGCTACCTTCGTGGAACCTGGATGTGGTCCTAAAATATTTGATGTCAAATCGTTTTGAACCTCTTTCATCTTCGTCTCTACGAGATTTGACGAAGAAAACTGTATTCCTAACTGCTCTGGCGACGGCGAAGAGAGTTAGCGAAATACAGGCTATCAGCAAACACGTCGGTTTCAAAGGGCATAATGCAGTCTGCTCTTTGAATATGTCGTTTCTGGCCAAAAAACAAAAACGAAAACCCTTCCAATCCGTGGCCTAGAACATTCGAGATCAAGGGTATGGCTGAGATCATTGGTCAAGAGCCAGAAAGAGTCCTGTGTCCTGTTAGGGCTCTTAGAGAGTATATTCGTAGAACGAAGGATTGCCGAGGTTCTGCAGAGAACTTATGGTGTTCGGTCAAGAGACCAAACATGCCCATGTCCAAGAATGCACTGGCATTCTTTTTAAGAAACACCATTAAAGAGGCGCACGCTTCTTGCAAAGACAGCGACTTGAAGATACTAAAAGTTAACGCGCACGAAGTAAGGGCTATTTCGACCTCAATAGCCTTTCAGAAAAACATGGCTCTTAAAGACATTTTAAGTGCTACTTTTGGAGGAGTAACTCAGTGTTCGCCTCTCACTACCTACGGGAGGGTGAGAAACGACCTATGAAAGCTGTTACTCTCTCGGACCATACGTCGCCGCAGACACTAGTTTAGGGGGCAGGAGGTAGCACTCATCCTTTCCCATAGAAAAGGGTAGGTGAGTTTTTAATATTTGTATGTTTATGGTTGTAGGGTCGGCTGCCGAGTACAGTCGTCCCTTCCTTTAGCCTTTGGTATATGGGAGTTTGTTGTTAGGCTAACTTAGGTGGTGGTTTTTGCCTCGTTGCCCTCAGAAGTATGGTCATGGTCTAGTCACATTGTGGTCCCGTCCCCGTTGACAGATCATCTAGAGCGCACCAACTACATAGGTCACTACCTTGTTGGTAACTCTAGTGAAGCAGAAGCAGGCTTGGGTGACAGTAATCACGAAGTCAGCTATGCTAACAGGTAAGGAACCAAGATGTCAATCATATACATTTATATGTTTTCTAAAATCCTTTTTTCTGTCTCTCCCACCGCCAAAGGTGGGATTCAGCTATATATATATCTGACAGGTAAGTTTCATGAACAAAATGATATTGTTAAGATACAATAAAGTTTGTTCATACTTACCTGGCAGATATATATAATTTTAGTACCCACCCACCTCCCCTCAGGAGACAGTGGAGATAGAAATCTGATAGAAAATGGGAATGGTTCCTGATACCCGCCTCCCAGCGGCGGGAATGGGTACTAACCACCCTAACTCCCACTACGTGTGTCGTAAGTTTTAGAAATTCTGTCGGACTTCAGAGAATACAGCTATATATATATCTGCCAGGTAAGTATGAACAAACTTTATTGTATCTTAACAATATCATATTTTTTTCTCTCTTCCTTAACAAGAGAAATTTTCATTGTGTCTATTAAAGAGTACAGAGCAACACTTGAGTCTTCCATCATGGGGTGGGTTTGTATGCTGAGCAGGACACCTCAAGTTTTTTATTGTCAATTTTGGACTATCTATTGCAGAGACCTCCTCATGAACCTCATCTTTCAGCATACCTATTCTTTTTTAAAGCTTTGAACTCACCAATCAAAGAATGAGTACCTTTCCTTTCCGCCTTCTGGCTTAGTATTTTCACCCAAAAAGTGAGAGCAAAGTGGGTGTTGTGTCATATCCAGGACTGAGTGTGCTTGGTTAAGGCATCTTAATCTTGATCAATGCAAGTAGGTGTGACACATTTTCAGTGTCCTGGGAAATAAGATATTTTATAATGAATGATTTTATATGAAAAAAACTTTTGAGTGACAAAAGCTTATCTGGGTTGTTGTATAGAACAAATTTTTCATGAGTGATTCAGATATGTATTAATGCTGGTTGTTCCTTGTTCCTTCCTCAGCGTTGGAAACAGCTGCACCGGTTGCAGCGAGTGGTTCTTTGGATGCTGGGTTTTGCTCTTGTGATTGCTCTCATCTATGCTGTTGCTAGTCGGACTGAATCCCACACCGAAGCATCTCACAGTGTAGAATCTCATGCTGCAACTTCATTGGTAAGTACAGCACAGAATAGTATTGATGTAAACTTCCATATAATTCTATGAAAAGAATATTTTATTGCATAGTTTTATATATTTAGATGATTGAGAAGCCTATTCTAATTGAATCATTGTCTTTCCTCATATTGAACATCAGGAAAGCAATGTAACTCCACCACCTCTTCCGCCAAACCTGGTAATTGATCCTGAAGGAGAGTAAGTTATGGAAGAATTTTTTTTTATGAAAAAATATTTTGTAATGCTTTATATTATTGTAAGATGTATTTAGAAGATATACTTACCATTATATATGCTTTATTGTATTTCACTTGTATCCAGGCTAGTATTTTGCTAGATTAAAACATTTTATTCTCTTAGGTAAGACTTACATTGCTTTGTTCAGTCTAGTTTCTTTGACATGCCAAAGTAATTTTATTGAACAGTGTGTCTTAAGGCTTTATTATATATCAGATGTGCTTTGGGTAAGAAGTGTTTACCATTTTTGTACATGCAACTTCCCCGGCAGATATATACTTAGCTTATGTCTCTGACGTCCCGACAGAATTCAAAACTCGCGGCACACGCTACAGGTAGGTCAGGTGATCACCCTCTCCCGCCGCTGGGTGGCGGGAATAGGAACCATTCCCGTTTTCAGACCAGATTTTTTCTGTCGCCGGTGCTGACAACATCGTTGTTAGTTCCTCCTGCACGGAATTCTGCTTGCTTTGCTAAGGATTGTTTGGTGAAGTATTCTTTCTTTGGCTTTGGTATACGCTGATTTGGACCGTTATTTGGATTTGCTTAGAATTCTTCATTATGGCTGATGTTGTGCCTGAAACTCGTTTTAGGGTTTGTGTGAAAGAAGGATGTAAGGTGAGACTGCCGAAAGCGGCGGTGGACCCTCACACTATTTGTGTTAAATGTAGGGGGAATGAATGCTCAGTTAGTAACACATGTGACGAATGTTTGAGTTTGACTGAAGTTCAATGGAAGAGTTTGACTGCGTATGTAAATAAGTTGGAGAAAGATAGAATTAGGAAAGCTGCTAAAAGTTCAAGTAGGTCCTGCTCTTTGGATCAGGACAATCTTTCTATTTCTAATGTAATTTCTCCTACTGCTAACGCAAGTTCAGCTCCTTCCCCCCGCAGCGAAATCGTAGATTCGTCTCGATCGGAGAAAGCTGCAATGGAAGCGTCGATCCGTAAATTGCAAAGGCAATTACGAGAAATGGAAGGTAAGAGTGAAGTGTGCAGTGAAGTGTACAGTGTCCCCAGTGTAGTGGAGGGGGCGTCTGACCGACTCCGCATTGCTCCTAGGCCTAGACCTCTTTCAGACTCCCATGACCAAGGGAGGAGGAATGTCGAAAGCCGCAAGGGGGATGTAGAGTATTCCCAACGGTCAGGCGTCCCTTCGGCAGGCCCTGTAGGCTCGTCCCAGGCTGCCTTGGACAGCTATAGACAAAGCGTCCTTAGGAAGTGTTTGTCCGACTCGGATTCTACTTCTCCAAGACGCGGATGGAGCTCCGCGTCTAAGTCGCGCCCTCTGAAGAGAGCCTGGAAGGCGCCTGCAGGAGACGCATTAGACTCCAGTCCAGAGCCTTTTCCGGAGTATTCTCCTGCTCAGAAGAAGAGAGCGATGAAGTCTCCTGTTTCTTCTCCGGAAGGAATTCGTGCTTCTACAAAGAAGTTCTTGGTAGGACTGCAGGAGCAGCTATCCTCGTTAGTAGGCTCGCTGTCTAAGGAGCCTTCTCGCAGGAAGGACGTCTCTCTTCCAGTAAAGAGCTCTCTTAAGAGACGGTCGTCAAGTCGGCGTTCGGACTCTGGTAGGCGTCTCTCTCCTGGAAGGCGCTACTCCCCAACAAGGCCGTTACGATACGCCTCTCCCTTTCGAGAACGATCTACTACTCCGACCAGAAGAGCTTCTTCTAGTAGGATCCCGCATTCGTCTAGACGCCCGAATAAGGGCACAAGCCCCTCTCCTGACAAGGATAGTCGATCCTTTCGTAGGAGTAAAGAATGTTCTTCTCCTTATAGGCGTTGTCTGAGAGATACAAGCGCCTCTCCTTGCTATCTTAAGGAACAAGATAATCTCCGTTATTCACGGGGACGCAGAGAGAGAGAGAAGAAGAAGTCTCGCCCCCCAGACGTTCTCGGAGAGATTTTAGCGCCTCTCCTTGCAGGCGCCATCGTGAAGTTAGAAGGTATTCTTCAAACAGGCGTTTTACTCCTTCCAGACGCCCAGAACGGGACGCTAGCGCCTCTCCACGCAGACGCCAGGAGCCTGAAAAGAGCAGGATGGGTTCTCTACGCTCTACTCCTGTTAGGCTTTCCTTAGGAGTTACGAGTTTGCCTTCTTACGAGAACATTCGGAAGGAAGTAAACCCCTCTCCTGGCAGGAGCCAGGATGAGAGCAGACGTTTTTCTACCCCAAGGCGTGTAGCGCCTGATAGACGCTACCGATGTAACGCTAGCGCCTCTCCTCACAGGCGCCAAGAGCCTGAAAAGAGCCTGTTACGGGATTCTCGCCCTACTCCTTATTGAGTTTCCTGTAAAGATGCAAGCTCTTCCCCTCTCAGGCAGCAAGAACTTTTGAGAAGAAGCAGACATTCTTCTTCTGCGAGGCCCCTTCCAGTAGAAACTGTTTCTTCAGGCAATAGGATCTCTTTGGGGAGTGGTCTTCCTTCCTCTACCAAACTTCCTTCGAAGGAAAAGAGCGCTTCTCCTTCTAGGACTCCTTCTCCGAAGAGGCATTCTTCTCCTAATGCTACCTTTGAAGAGGTATCTGAGGAGGAACTTCCTGTAGATGCGGTCGTCTCCGATTACAAGAGACTGGCAGCCCTGCTTCTTCAAGAGTTCGGTGACTCTCTTCGTCCTGCAGATCCTCCTTCGCCGGGATCACTGCTTTCAAGCACTAAGCTTTCCAAGTCCTCTTCGTTTGTGAAAATGAATCCGACCCTTTCGATGAAGAAAGCCATCAAGAGCTTGGAGAACTGGCTCCTCTCTAAAAAAGAAGCGGGCAAGACGGTTTTTTTTTTTTCCTGCCCTCCTTCGAAGTTGGCAGGTAAGCCAGGTGTCTGGTATGACACGAAAGAGCCAATGGGATTGGGCCTCCCTTCTTCAGCTGATGCTGATTTTTCAGCGTTAGTGGATTCGTCTAGAAGACGCTCTCTTCATTCGGCAAAGGCCTAATGGGGAATGTGCAAAATGGACCATTTACTTAAGGGTCTATTTCGCACACTTGAGGTCTTTAATTTTATGGATTGGGCCTTGGGAGCCCTTGCTAAGAGAGCACAGGATCCAGACTTTGTTTCGATGGAAGTTTTAACAAGTGTACTTTCTTGCCTGGATAAGGCCTTGATGGATGGATCTACGGAGGTGGCTTCTCTCTTTGGATCGGCAGTCCTTAAAAAGAGATCTGTCTACAGTTCTTTTTTGACGAAATCGGTGTCTCCTCTACAGAGATCCTCTCTGCTTTATTCGCCCCTGTCTAGTCACCTGTTTCCACAAGAGACAGTGAGAGATATATCTAAGTCGTTATCCGGAAAGGCTACTCAGGATCTGCTTGCGCAGTCGGCGAAAAGACTAAAACCAGCAGTACCTTTGGCTAAAAGAGAGAAGCCTGCTTTTCAGCAACCCTTTCGAGGGAGAACGACGGCTAGACCCTCTTTTAGGAGTAGGAGACCGGTTAAGAGAGGAAGATCAGCACGTAAGCCCTTCCCTAAACCACAATGAGAAAGTAGTCCTCCAGACTACAGTAGGAGCCAGACTGCTGAAGTTTGCGAATGTCTGGGCTCAGAGAGGGGCGGACAACTGGTCCCTCTCTATCCTCGAGAGAGGATACCTTATCCCCTTCAGGGAGAAGCCTCCCTTAACAACAACTCCAAGGGAGTTAACAGCAAGATACCGAGATTCTTTAAAGAACCAGGCCCTGCTTCAACTAGTAGAAGAAATGATGGACAAAGAGGCGATAGAAAGGGTTCAAGACCTTCAATCTCCAGGGTTCTACAACCGTCTTTTTCTTGTACCAAAAGCCTCAGGAGAGTGGAGACCAGTCCTGGACGTAAGTGCCCTGAATCGCTTCGTTGTCAAAACGAAGTTCACGATGGAGACGACTTCCTCCGTTCTTGCAGCGCTTCGTCCAGGGGATTGGATGGTGTCCCTGGACTTTCAGGATGCCTATTTTCATGTACCTATCCATCCCTCGTCCAGGAGGTACCTAAGATTCATGGTACAGGGCAAAGTTTTTCAATTTCGAGCCCTATGCTTCGGTCTGCCACGGCCCCTCAGGTGTTCACGGGTCTTATGAGGAATGTCGCTCATTGGCTTCATATCGAAGGAGTAAGAATCTCGTTGTATCTCGACGATTGGCTGATCAGGGCCCAATCAAAAGATCGATGTCTGGAGGACTTAAAATTAACACTGGATCTAGTTCAGTCCTTGGGACTGTTACTAAACCTCGGGAAGTCCCAGATGAATCCCCAGCAAAGCATTGTCTATCTGGGGATTCTGATGGATTCTCGGGGTTTTCGTGTGTATCCATCAAAGGAACGACAGGAGAGATGTTTACAGAAAGTGACGACCTTCCTAGAGAAGAACAATGTTCCGCGAGGGAATGGATGAGTCTTCTCGGGACCCTTTCCTCGTTGGAACAGTTCGTTTCTCTAGGGAGGCTACACTTAAGACCCCTACAATTCTTCCTCAGAGAGAAATGGGATCAGAAGCACCAAGAGCTTTCGGACTCCTTTCAGCTCTCGAAGAGCATAAAAAAGGACCTCAGTTGGTGGTTAGAGCCAAACAGATTGAATCAAGGGCTCTCCCTTCAGTTGTCGAGCCCTCGCCTAGTGTTATTCACAGACGCCTCGGAAAAAGGATGGGGAGCGACTCTAGGCTCGAGAGAAGTGTCAGGCACCTGGAATGGGGAACAGGTGTCCTGGCATATCAACAAGAAGGAACTGGCAGCAGTCCATCTAGCTCTCGTTCACTTCGAACCTCAAGTATTGGGTTCCGTGTTGCAAGTGAATTCGGACAACACGACAGCTCTAGCCTATATAAGGAAACAGGGAGGGACTCACTCCTTCTCCCTGTTCGAGAAAGCAAAGGAGCTTCTTCTTTGGACCGAGGAACAGCGAATAACTCTTCTAACCAGGTTCATCCAGGGGGAAAAGAACGTGAGAGCAGATCTTCTGAGCAGAAGAGATCAGGTCCTTTCCACGGAATGGACTCTGCATTCAGAAGTGTGCGACGAGATTTGGGACCTCTGGGGGAGACCCAATATCGACCTGTTCGCAACGAATTGGAATGCGAAGTTGGAGAACTACTGCTCCTCCGATTTCAGATCCAAAGGCAGTTGCAGTGGACGGTCTCCTTCTGGATTGGAAGGGGATCGACGGGTACGCTTTTCCTCCTTTCAAGATAATAGGAGAGGTGGTAAGGAAGTTCGTTTCGACGGAGGGAGCCAAACTGACCCTCATCGCCCCATTCTGGCCAGCCCAAGAATGGTACACAGAGGTACTGGAATGGATGATAGATTTCCCGAGGGCCCTTCCACTGCGGAAGGATCTTCTCAGACAGCCCCACTTCGACAGATACCACAAAAACCTCCCCGCTCTCAGTCTGACAGCCTTCAGACTGTCGAAGGACTCGTCAGAGCGAGGGGGTTTTCACGCAAGGCTGCAAAGGCAATTGCTAGAGCCAGAAGACCTTCAACTCTTCGCGTGTACCAGTCGAAGTGGGAGGTGTTCCGAAGATGGGCCAAGTCCCAGAAAGTATCCTCTTCCAGTACCTCTGTAAATGAAATAGCGGATTTTCTCCTTTATTTGAGGGAGAAATGCAATCTGGCCGTTACCACAATAAGGGGATATAAAAGCATGCTCTCATCTGTTTTTAGACATAGAGGCCTTAATATCTCGGAAGACAAGGATCTGCATGACTTGTTAAGGTCCTTTGAAACCTCGAAGTCCAAGACTATAAGACCACCTAGTTGGAACCTGGATGTGGTCCTTAGATATTTAATGTCCGAGAAATTCGAACCTCCTCAAAATTCCTCATTCAGAGACTTGACTAGAAAGTCTCTCTTTCTCTTTGCACTAGCCTCTGCTAAGAGAGTTAGTGAACTTCAGGCTTTAGAAGGAACTGTGGGCTTTAAGGAAGATTCTGCAGTATGCTCCTTTAATCCCCTGTTTTTAGCAAAGAACGAAAATCCTTCTAAACCATGGCCAAGGACTTTTGAGATTAAAAGGGACTGTCCTCTTTGGTAGGGAGAGACTTAGAGAGGACATTGTGCCCAGTCAGGATCCTCAAGTTCTACCTAGAGAGAAGAAGCTACTTGGTGGAAATGTAGATAGCCTTTGGTGTTCCGTAAGAAATCCTAAGAGGATGATTTCTAAGAATGCTCAAGCGTATTTTATTAAAGACGTTATCAAAGAAGCGCATGCTTCCTGTGAAGAGGAACATTTAAGGCTTCTAAGAGTCAAAGCACATGAGGTCAGAACTGTAGCTACCTCTTTAGCGTATCATAGGAATATGTCGATACAGACTCTTGTCGAATCCACCTATTGGAGGTGCAATTCGGTTTTTGCATCAAATTACTTAAGAGACGTGCGAGTCACTTATGACAAGTGCTTCTCTCTCGGACCGTTCGTGTCTGCGGATTCGTTGCTGGGGCAAGGAGCTGAACCTAATCCTTTATAGTTAGTTAAGTTAGTATTTTTAAACGTTTTTTGGTGTTGTGTTTTTATGGTCGATTGGAAGGAGTCTTGGGAATGCTCCTTTCAAATCGTAGTGTTAACAAATGTAGTGTGGTCAGGTGGTCGGGATTGGTTTTCGTGCTCCTTGTTAGTGATTTGGACCTAGGCTCTGTCATGTAAGAGGGTTAGTCCCCGTTGATACGACAAAGGTGAAGGCTCTACCATGTAAGTGGGCTAGCCCCCATTGGTATGATCCAAGACAAGGCTCTGTCAAGTAAGCGGGCTCGCCCCCATTGACACGATCCAGAAGAGCTATCAGTGTCAGGTCTCATCCCCACTGAAACTCTTCAGGCAAGCAGACTCATAGACAGTAATCATGAAGTCTTCTGCCCAATAAGGTAGGAACCAAGGTTTTAATAAGTTTATATATATGACCTACAACAGATGTTGTTTCCCTGTTTTTATTGTTATTTATATTGAGTAACTATCTCTTACCCGCCACCAAGGGTGTCAATCAGCTAAGTATATATCTGCCGGGGAAGTTGCATGTACAAAAAAGGGATTTTGACGTAGGAAAAATCTATTTCTGGGCGAGGAAGCCGTGTCGCCCAGTGAAATGTGTCCCCTTTAGCACTATTTCTAGTAAAATATTGCTATGATACCAGATATACAATAAAGTTTTGTACATACTTACCCGGCAGATATATACGATGAATGGCCCACCCATCCTCCCCTCAGGAGATAGGCGTAAGAGAAAAATCTGGTCTGAAAACGGGAATGGTTCCTATTCCCGCCACCCAGCGGCGGGAGAGGGTGATCACCTGACCTACCTGTAGCGTGTGCCGCGAGTTTTGAATTCTGTCGGGACGTCAGAGACATAAGCTAAGTATATATCTGCCGGGTAAGTATGTACAAAACTTTATTGTATACTAACAATATCATTTCTGTGAATTCCAGAGATAATGCACAAAACCCTGAGGAAGAAGAGAAAAAAGGGGCCGATCAGATTATACCTCCTCCTGAGCTACCAGTTAAAAGTAGGTTTTTTTCAAAATTGTCCATTGTACCAGCTTTTTAGGGTTACAGTACTTTAGGTTTTTCATAAGCAGTACAGTTGGGTTGTCATTACTTAAGATTTTGTGGTCCATTTCTTTGATAGTTATTAAGAATGTCGCCATAGTGGGCTTTCCATGCAGTTTATAGTTCTTGTACTTGGAGTTATTTAGGCGACCTTCATTTGCTAGACTAAGCAGTAGTACTAGTCTAAAGAATGAATTTTAAGTTTGTTCTTTTACTATCAGAGAGAATCAGCAATTTGATAAATTTTTGGTAAATGGGGCAGTGAGTAGAAATAAGAAAAGCTGATTATTGCTGTATAGTGGATAAAATGATAGAGTAGTGGCATTGAATTAAAAAGTTACAGTATATATTCAAGAGCTTTCTGTTATGTTAAAATGGCATTAGGCATAATAGAATTTTATTATGTGGTGTATTATGGTTTGTGTTTCTCATTGATTAATGTTTTGATTTTCTGTAGAGCCAAGTTATTTGTCTGATACATGAAACTTGCAGAATATGCTGTGCTGCAGGGTAACTTTGTCAATTTTTAACATTTGAATTTCAATATCTACTGTTATGTCTAGGTGACATTTGAAGATTTTTGCTGAAAGATTTCTTCTCTCCAGAAAATGCCAGACAAGAAGCTGTAATATCTGCTATGAAGCATGCCTGGAGGGGTTACAAAGCCTTTGCATGGGGCCATGATCACCTCAAGCCTATTTCAAGATCTCTAGAGGACTGGCTGCACCTGGGTCTGACTCTCGTTGATGCCCTTGATACTCTTTGGATTATGGACCTCAAAGAAGGTAGGTTTTAATTGGATTATGACATGTACTATTATGAGCTGATTTAAGTGTCTGTGGACTGGAGGTAAAGAAATTACGGAATCTGAAGTATTGTTGAATATGGATGTCTATACAAAAGCTAAAGTTATGTATGCTCGGTTTTATTGAACAGTGTACATTATTGGTATACTTGTTGTGAAATAGTTTAACGAGACCATTCTGCCACATTTCGGGACTTGTAGGGTTGTAGAATTTGGAGAGCTAGGTGGGAGGAGACCATAGGGAACAGATGAAAATTAAAAAAGGAAAGCATTTAAAATGGGGTTTGCAGGTACTCTGCAATTGGCACTTCTTAAAGGCACAATGCCTATGGACAGGAATTGGGTCATGATGGGTGGCCATGAGTAATCCTGTGGTACATACATATAGGTCTAATTCTCAGATGGGTTAATACTACATGTACATTTCTTTTTGTACTAATGACTGCCATAATGCTGCTATGACTTGAATCTGCTGTAATTTATTAGAATTATGAATAGCTATTAAAGACTTAACTGTTGTTTTCTGAATCTTCATGTCTTTTAATACTGACATGATCAGGGATCCAGAGTAGTTCAGCATTTTTGTCAGTTTCATGAGCTTTTATAGGATGATTTGATAAGCAGAACAAGGGAGTTTTGTTTTTGTAGGTGTAATTTTAATAACCATAGAATAAAAAGAGATGGCAGATTATTTTCTGTGAAATGGGGATATATTAGGTCCGGAAAATTAATTTTTATTATTGAACCATTGCAGTACATCTCCCACAAAGTGGGAAAATTTGGTGTAATGTACTCCAGTGTCTTTTTGCTTATGATGATCTGGTGTGTAAGTGTAATTTTGTAATTTGCAATATAATTGGGTACATATTCAATTTTCTTTTACCTTTTGGGGACACTGGACTGTGAAGCAGGAGTTGAGAGAGAGGTAAGAGAATAGTTGCTGCTTGGATGAAATGGAGAGAGATAGGTAGACTACTGATGAGTAAAAATATCCCAGTAGTAGAAAGAGCAAACTCATACATTGGATACATAACTCATAAGGCCTGTGCCTTTTTGAACAGCAGAAGCATGGACACTTACATCAGAGCACAGGACAGAAGAGAGAAATCTTTTTATATATAATCCCATGAAGAAAAAAATACATGTAAAAATGTTTCATGGTCATGATGATCAATTTTATTGGAGAGATGGTTACATTTATCTTAAATATCTCATTAAGTCAGTTGATAATGAGAAATGGAGTATGATTATATAAGAAACTATATCTTAGATCAAGACTTTCTTTTACGTGAGTCACTTGGTTAGATTTTTATACCACTGAATAATTCAAGGTCATAGTGTATCTTTAGGTACCAGCCAACTCAGATTTTCATCATAGAGATGAAAGAAGATTTTTATTGTAGATCTAAACCTATTTTCAAGGGAGCCTTTGTCGTTCTTGTATTTACTTTCAGCCTCTCCTTGGCTTTCGTGGTATAATACAGCAGTAGGAAGCAGAAACTAATACTCTTTGCCTCTCACTTCATCCTATTCATTGAAATTGCTAATTTATAAGTACATAGAGCAGTTATTTTTATATACGTAACTTACCTTGTAATTACTTAGCTAAGAGTTTGTACTTGACGGCAGTTTAAATTTTGAAATCTGCATTGGCAATAGACTTTTCTTTATGTTTGTGACAGACCCTGCCCATTTTCGGGGTAAAAGAGGAACAACTCAACCACGAGCTCAATTTGTTCTCTGCTGGCAAGGTGTTGATAACAAGCAGCTTGTTTTTTGAATTCACTGGATCTTCCCTTTTGGTGAAGTATTCATGGTCTAGTTAGCCTTCGGCTTTGCTTAGTCATAGTCAGACTCAGCCTTTTTGGCCGCTAAGGCATTCGCCGCACAGTTGCCACTATTCTCTAAATACGCCACGATAGTGATGAAGAAATGTCTCTGATATTTTTTATACTAACTAAAATATATGGTAATTACTCTATTTTATGATAAAACTTCATATGTTTAAGAATAACTAAGTTTTTGATGGGAAAATGAATGTTATTAACAATGTTTTCCCGAGATATGACAACACCTCTGTGCTGGGTTAGTGCTCCGTTGCCACCTCAGCCTGAAAAGAAACATCTCCAGCTTCTCGCTGCCCCCACCTGGACAGTCAGGCTAAGGAAATAATTTATATATGTAATGTTAATCGGTACTTTTTAGATGAAAAGGCCAACCGCAGACCTCTGTTACCTCCCACTCAAGCCCTTGCTCAGACAGCCAAAGCCACCAAAGTAAGTGAAAGGACAAGTTAAGTTGAGTATTTCTTAGTTTTACCAGACCACTGAGCTGATTAACAGCTCTCCTAGGGCTGGCCCGAAGGATTAGATATTTTTACATGGCTAAAAACCAATTGGTCACTTAGCAACAGGACCTACAGCTTTTTGTGGGATCCGAACCACATTATAACGAGAAATGTATTTCTATCACCAGAAATAAATTCCTCTATAACGAGAAATGTATTTCTATCACCAGAAATAAATTCCTCTGATTCCACGTTGGCTGAGCCGAGAATCAAACTTCATACCACTGGATTGGTAGCTGAACACGAAAACCACTTGTCCAACGAGAAACTAAGTGAAAGGACAGTTAGAAAGATTTGCTTCAAAGCAAATCAAGAATTGGTGGTCAGAGGCTGAACACGAGAGAGAGAGAGAGAGAGAGAGAGAGAGAGAGTGTGTTACAAGGAGTTACAAGGATTAGGATGTCTCAAAGACTTGTTTGTCTATCCGAGGAGACATTATATGCTCACTTATCTGTAGGAGCAGGTTTTACTGTGCATTCAGTGTCCTAATGATTTTCTCTAGCTTTCTTTTAAACTCTTCCACACTGTTGCTGTTTACAACTTCTGGTGGCAGTTTATTCGACGTCTCACATATCTTGTATGTAAATGTAGGATGGTTGAACTTGTGTAATGTCTGTTGCCGAGAGGGCAGCGCGATTGGCGCCAATGTAGCCCGCGTGTCTGCAACTCACTTGCAGTCACGCCTCTGTATAGACTGGACGTGTAATAAAGCACTCTAGTGACACACGGGTTCCTTCTGTTTCCTATATGGCGCAGTGAGTAGGATTCATAAAGAATAATCATGTCTACACCAGGGAGACCATCTTTCACGGCAAGGAGGGCACGACGATCCTCCAGGGGTGCCCACAGTACCCCCGTCGGAGTGGTGTCAAGATCACCAGCTCTGCAACATGTGGTTGCCGAGGGTCGAGGCGCATTGCAAGCCCTTAACGACCTTTGGCTACAATGGTGAGTGGCTTGCATCTACAGAGCGGCCCCAGGGCCCCGGCGCTACCAGAGAAGTGTGCTTTGGAAATGTCATCAGCCTCCTACAGGACTTGGAAACGGTCCATGACACATTGGCTTAGGCTACATAAGCTTCAACCAGCGGATGCAGTTCAACACATCAGGCTTCATTGCACCCCAGAGTTGCAACATACGCTGGATGCCAGGTATAGTGATTTACAGTGGGCTAACTTGTCTCCAGAAGGGGCTTTGGATGCTATAGGGGCCATGGTTCTGCGTGCATCGAACCAGGCTGTGCATTGGCCTGAGTTTTTTGTGTATATGCAAGGCGTGAGGAGTCCATTAGCGAATATTTTGCAAAGTGCTCTCAAAAGGCCATGGACTGTGGCTTCCAGTGCCCTAGATGTCATTGTGATTTGTCTGAATATATGGTAGGTCTAAGGGATGAGATATTGAAAAGAGACCTTTACAGGTCATGTGATTCTGTTTGTAGTGTAGATGCCCTAAGGGCAGTGTGTGCAACATACGAAGCAGCCCGCAAAGATGCATCCATGCCCCAGCACGACACATGGCATCAAGAGCCACGTGCAGCCGATGTGGAGACAGACCCCAGCCCCCCTGAGTGTGCAGCAATGAAGAGTAATGAGAGGGCCTCGGTTCCCATCAGTGCTCGTGTGTTTGGGAACTGCGGAGTGCGGCATGAGCCCAGAAAGGTGTTGTGTCCAGCGAGAAGTAGTGTTTGTCATAGCTGCCAAAAAATTTGCCAGTTGAAACTGTTTTGCAGAAGCAAGAAGAAGATGGTGAATGATGCCCCTGCTTCATCAGTAACACTTGGGGCAGTCACTGCTGGGGTACAACCCAGTATGCAGCCTACTATACAAGTGGTAGTGTCTTCATCAGTGCATAGCCCTAGGCCTAACGGTCGCAGCCCTGTACAGGCTGTGGTAGACACTGGGGCCCAAGTGTGTGTTGCAGGCCCCACCCTGCTGTCGACCCTCGTTGAAAGGCCTACCCTTTCACGACGCTGCGGGGCCCTACGTGACGTTGCCAACATTAGATTGGAGTGTATGGGAACTGCCCCTCTTTGCATTCAATATGTTAACAGGACAACTGTCCAAGAAGTGTACTTCATCAAGTCTGCGAGGTCATTCTTTCTTTCATTGGCTGCTTGCAAGGACCTTGGCCTTGTGTCCCGGTCCTTTCCATACCCTTCCCACCAGTAGAGGAGAACGTCCCAAAGTTGGAGCAGTGGCTCTTGCGCCATTTTTCGTCATTGACATTCAATACATAAAGGGAGCCCCTCCCTGTCATGGAGGGTAAGCCGCACCATATTCATCTACTGCCAAGGGCAACCCCCTATGCATGCCACACCCCAGCATTTGTTCCAAAGCATTGGGAATCAGAAGTGAAGATGCAGTTGGACCAGGACATCAAGAAAGGCATCATTGCTCCTTCTTTTGTGTGATGGCCTTTTCGGTCTATAGTCCTCAACCAAAGCCTCAATTATTGAAAGCATGTAGTGCTTTCGTGGCATTCTGTTCTGGGAGCTTGTATGCTTTATGTACAGTATATAACTGTTTAGAACAGCAGTCCCAAAAAGAGCAAAGGCCACCTTTGTTGTCCATTTGACTGTACGCCTCTCAGCCAAATACTTGTACAGCTTTGAGTCTTTGGGGTCGACGCCCCCCATACATTTGTTATAATCAATGACAACATTGGGTTTTGTTCCACCTTACTCCTGCTATTTGTATAGTCAGAATAACCCCCCTTTGATTTTGTTGAAAGAAAAATTGGTTGGTTTTTTTTTTTTTTTTTTTGTACCATCCTTGAATGCAACAACACAAAAGAGGTCCCTTCCTCCTTTCACACACTTTCTGGTTTGCCAAGGAGGCATTACGCAATTCTTTGGAAGCCCCTTCCTACTTTTTCTTACTGTACCAGTAGCAGTAGTTTTCATGTTGTACAGGTCCTGTAATAGCTGGGGAGAGGTAAAATAATTATCAAGTCCTAGATGGTAACTTTGATATAAAAGGTCAGCCTGCCTCATCAAACGCATCACTAAATTGTAAGTGAAACCCTCACCACTCCTATCTTCCTGCCTGACCCCCTTATACACCTCAAAGGTATGAGTATAACCAGTTTTGGTATCACAAAGGCACCACAGCTTGACACCAAAACTTGCATGCCTTTTTTGCGGCATGTACTGTCGAAGATGAGGTGTGCGCCCTCTAAAACCTACCATACTTTCATCTATGGCAATGTTTTGCGAGGGATGAAAATGTCTTGAAGACATGTGCAAAATGATCAATAACTGGTTTGATCTTATAAAGCAGATCATAATCTTGAGAGTCTTGGGCAGGCATTTCTTCATTGTTTGCAAAGTGCAAAAATTTCAAGAGCAGTTTGAACCTGTATCTGGCAAAATGTTCCCGAAACCAAGTTTGGGAGTTTGTTTTATGGCAAGTGTCCCAGTAATCGTTTATCTTTGGTAATCTCACAATTCCCATATTTTGAGCTATGCCAATAAAAGCTCTCATTTCTTTGATGTTAGTGTGCCCATCTGTAATCCAATTATGAACGGCTTATCATGGATGGCACTGCAAATACTCCCTCTTATTAGATACAAATGAATCACTGTACCTATTTATTTCATTGACTACAGTCTGCATAAAGGAATCGGGAAAAAATAAATTGAAATAAGCAATTGGGGGGGCGTCGGCATGTGGAGAATGCATAGGTCCTGGGGTGGCACTAAATGGCACTGGAATAGGGCCAGCATCCTCACCAATGAGGCACGCCCACACACCACCTGATGCACATGTATTTGTTTCACTTTCTGAAGATGATCCGTCATCCTCATCACTGTCGCTTTCCATTTCACTATCAGTATCATCAGAATCTGAAAGTTCCTCATCACTTGTTTCATAAAATGAAATGTCAGTGATTTCATTTGAAACTGAAGGGGACGCCATAACTTTCAACCTAAAATAAATAAAATAAAAACATTTTGCAACTACTGATATGTGATGTATTTACATAACTTACAGCTCGTATTAACTCCATTTTCTCTATATCTTGTTTTTATCCAATATCAGCATGCAATAATTACGAAAAATAAGAATTATGATAAAGATTATCATTTGAAACCAAGACGCCAACCATGATATCTCAATGTTCATTCAAAAAAATATTAGCTTTTGCTACGAATTCACTTATACGGTATACGAATTATTCCATTACTAGTAATTCCTGTTATCACTTAAAACTTATATTATCATTCTATTATGTCTTTATCCCATATTAACCTGTAATAATTACAAAAATAATGATAAAAGATAATAGTTATCGAGAGCCCGTTACGAAACACTCAAAACCAACGCCGAGACTGAAGTTTTCCCTGGGAATTTTTGCTTTTTTCCACATCATAAACCTTTTAACCAATTAAGTAACGGGATTCTAATGATGTCATTGTGATGTAATAACATTTAGCCAATGACACTGAAGTATTGATATGGCATCAGAGAGCACGGTACTGGTGTAAGAAATCTGTCTCTGAAAGTATTGGCGCACGGTTCAAATCGGGCCACTAAAGTGGCTCAGCGTCGGGAGTTGGAAAGCCAGAAAAGTGGCTCCTCGTCTTTTGGGGGTTAAGAGTTCATTTTTGGCTCCATTTTTTGTCAATGCCTGAAGTTTAGTATGCAACCATCAGAAATGAAAAAAATATCATTATCATATATAAATATTGGAATATATGACAGCGCAAAAAAAAATTATATATATAATTGTATACAAAATTCGCTGTGAGCAAAACTGTTAAAGCTAATGAGTTAATTATTTTTTCATTTTATTTTACACTAAATTGCGATGATCTTGGTATATAACAAATTGTAAAATGATCAAAGCAACACAGAGAAATAGTAAGTAATAGTAAAGATTTGTCTTCTACTATCAAGGGGTACAGAGCTATGCTCAGCTCTATAGTTAGGCACAAAGGCTTGAATTTCTCAAGGAATCAAGACCTGTCTGATCTTGTGAGGTCCTTCAACACATCCAAAGTCAAGGAGCAATGATCGTGTCCGTGGAATCTGGATGTCGTCCTCAAGGGGCTTTCAAGCCCACGCTTTGAACCGATGAAATTGTCTTCTGTGAGAGATTTGGCTAAGAAGACTCTCATGGCTCTTAGTCTGGTGAAAAGAGTAAGTGAAGTTCATGCTTTGGACAAGAGACTTTTCCATTGGGAATGCGATTTGTTCTCTCCTGGGTTTTCTGGCAAAGAATGAGAATCCATCTCATCCATGGCTGCAATCGTATACCATTAACCCTTAAATGCCGAGCCGTTATTTCCGAAAGTGTCTCCCATATGCCGGCGGCGTTCATGAGTGAGCGCTGAAGCGGAAAAAAAGTTTTTTAAAAAAATCACAGCACGCTTAATTTTCAAGATTAAGAGTTCATTTGTGGCTCCTTTTTTTGTCATTGCCTGAAGTTTAGTATGCAACCATCAGAAATGAAAAAAATATCATTATCATATATAAATATTGGAATATATGACAGCGCAAAAAAATTGCATATATAATTGTATACAAAATTTGCTGTGAGCAAAACGGTTGAAGCTAATGAGTTAATTATTTTTTCGTTGTATTTTACACTAAATTGCGATGATCTTGGTATATAACAAATTGTAAAACGATCAAAGCAACACAGAGAAAATATTATTACAATATGATGCATGAACTCGTAATGCTCGGACGTAAAAAAGGGATTTTGACGTAAGGAAAAATCTATTTCTGGGCGATTGGTTCGTGTCGCCCAGCGAAATATCCCTTTAATCCATTATTTCTAAGGTAAATGAACTAACAAATACCAGAGAATAAATAAAATAAAGAAAAAGGTCAGTATAACTGACTCGCTCACCCTCCAAGAGGGCGTCGGTATGAACACTAGGGCGAGTGAGACCACTACCACGAACCTCTTACCAATAGAAATCTCCTACGACAAAACCCCCACAAGAGGGGAGCCGACCCACAGAATGGGCAGCAACTACTACTACTCCACCCCACGCTACCGACTGCTGCGCCTCTGGTAGCCATCCTGAAGTTAGCAGACAATCTTGAGCGCAGGGATGGGTAGGGTGGGATTTCGCTGGGCGACACGAACCAATCGCCCAGAAATAGATTTTTCCTTACGTCAAAATCCCTTTTCTGGGCTCAGTTCGTGTCGCTGCGCGAAATCGTACCAGAGAATTAGCACAAGATTGTAAATGAAAATAAATAAGGTCTCAATAAAACTTAAAATAAAATAGATTATTATAATTGCAAGAAAATATATATATACACAATTGTTTATACAATTTAGAAAAATAATACTTAAGATTAGCTTAAGTTCAATATATGTACAGGGCTTACATGGAATATATGTTGAACTTAACATCTGTGTATACTTATTACATACAATAGTAAATAAAGCAATTATAATAAATAAAATGATTCTGAACTTAAAGAATACAATATAGTAAATAAATTTATATATGTTATATAGTAAATAAATTTATAGATCTTAATAGCCAAAACCCATAACCATTGTAAATGGAGATGTGTCACCCTAGCATAAAAATAAGGGGACCACATCATAGAGATCATTATATACAATCAATTGTGGGTGACCCTAGCAAAAAAAATAAGGGACACCCACTGTACCATCACAAGAGCAGCTAAGACTCAAGGTAGACGTAGATGAACATGGTAGGTATAGACAAACTGTTGACTGAGATAGGTAGAAAGGAGCTCTGGATCTTCAACTTAAGATTAGCAGAGTCGGGGGAAACTATGTTACCCGCCGCAACTGCTGAAAATTTCAGAGATTCCAAGGACTTTAAGTAATGACGCTTAAATACTGTCGGCGATTTCCATCCAGTATACTTTTTCAACTCATCAAAATTCATGTGTTGGAAATAGTTAATTGAGGTGGCAACTGCCTGGACTGATCATGAGCTTTAGGGAAGGAATCAGGGTTGGCTTGTTTAATAAAGTACAGGATCTGTTGCCTGATACCTTTAATTGATAAAGTACCACCTTTTTCTCTCCTAAAGAGAGGACCCGAAGAGGATGAGGATGTCCTGGACAGAAAGGCTCGTAAGGTCGATACTGGACAAAGAGAAACATCTTGCGGAAGGGGTATAACCTTCCACGGTTCCCACCTCAACAAAGGATCCTCATTCTTTGCTAAAAAGCTACGATCCGGGGAAAGTAGAACTTCCCCTGAGGGAAGAAATTCTATATGATTCGGATCTCTGGATAACGCCGACAGTTCTGAAATTCTAGCTCCTGAAGCCAAGCTTAATAAAAATAGAGTTTTTCTTAAGAGCATTATAAATGAACATGTCGTATTGTCTGTTTCTGAAGCCAGCTTTAGAACATCATTCAAGAACCACGACACTGACATAGGCCTTACTGAAGGTCTAAGTCTAGCACAAGCCTTGGGAATAGACGAGAAGTAAGAATCTGTCAAGTCTATGTTGAAACCGAGTTGAAAAATCTTCTTCAAGGCTGACTTGTTTGTCGTAATAGTGGTAGCTGCTAAGCCTTTTTCGAATAAAGATCTGAAAAAGGATATAGCTGAATTGAATGTCATGATTCTAATGTCTGATTCTCTCAGGAAGATTGCCAACTTTTTGACTGCAGCATCATACTGTCTCAAAGTTGAATCTCTTTTATCAGATTCCAAGAAAAGAATATTTCGTGGATCGATATCTGCATCTCTTTTAGCCGCAAACTTCATGAAGTCCATAAAGTTAGGTTTTATGCATGACACTTACCTGGCAGGTATATATATAGCTGTATTTTCTGAAGTCCGACAGAATTTAAAAAAACTTCCGACACACGCAGTGGTCGGCCAGGTGGTTAGTACCCATTCCCGCCGCTGGGAGGCTGGTATCAGGAACCATTCCCATTTTCTATTCATAAATTTTCTGTCGCCGGTACTGAAAACACCTGTTTTCAGTACCTCCGGCTTAGGATTTTGGAAACTTCATTTGCCGCTAAGTATCCTAATTGTCTTTTAATTTATTTACTTGGATTTGTGGCTAGGCATACGCTATCTTAAATTGATTTGAATTTGATTCATTTTTGCATAAGATATCTGAATCTAGTTAGGCTAGTTTCAGAGGGTGTTGTCTGCAAAGATAGGGTGTGGCTACCGAAAGCTTCGGTAGTTCCGCACTTGGGGTGCAATTAATCAGTAAACATGTCTATTTCCGTAAGGAAAAAGTATGATTCGTATGTACGCAATTAATCAATTACGAAAGTCAGGGTAGTGATACTGCTAACCTTCCGGTAGACTTTATTTTGCCTAACGCTGTAGTTGGCCTACGGGTTATGACTATGTCTGCGAGAGGTGATCGCTCTCCTTCATTGTTGTGAAGAGTTCTACTTCTGTTTTTGTTACGCCTAACCCTGTAATGTTGCCTTCGGGCCCTAAAACAGTGTCTGTAGAGGTTATTGCCCTTTCTCTTATACTATTTAGAGTTCGTAACTTAGAATCGAAAGTGCTTGCTTTAGAGAGCATAGTGAAGTGGCTAAGTGCAGTGACAGTGCCCCTTGTGTATGGAGGGGTGCGTCAGATCGGCCTTATAACGCCTCTAGGTCTAGACCTCTGTCGAACTCCCAGAACCAAGGGAGAGGGCATGTCGAAAGCCGAAGGAGGGTTACAGGAACCCCACCGATCTGGCGTGCCTCGGCCAGTTTACTGATGAAAATCCCCAGACTGCCAAAGTGCGTGCACATGCACGAATCCTGAAGGATTGCTTCTCGTCCTCCGAGTCCTCCCCGCACAAGGGTTGGAGCTCTCGGAAGGACTCGCGGCCCTCTAAGAAGCTTTATAGAAGAGGACGCTTCACGTCCCTTCTCCCTCGTTATGTGTTTCAGTGAGAAGTAAGAAGGCGAAAGTTGCCTGATCACGTGTACTTCTTTCCACCAAGAAATAGGAAAAAGAAGGCAGTTTCTCTCGCTTGTTTTGACGCCTGTCAGGAGCGTGACGCTTTTCTGCACGCTTATTTGGACGATCGGCTTGAACAGGACGCTCGGATGGACGCACTCACCAGTGGATGCCGAGCGTCCTCGCCAGTGGCCGCCGAGCGCAAGCACCAGGACGCCGAGCGTCCTCGCCAGTGGACGCCGAGCGCGCACCAGGACGCCGAGCGTCCTCGCCAGTGGACGCCGAGCGCGCACCAGAATGTTTCTGTTGAACCTCTTCAAGCTCTTGTTTAAGATTTGAGCCTCAAGAAAGTGAACAGAACTTCGTCTTCGAAACCCAGCAAGACCTCGGGTTTCGTGAATCAAGAGGTCTCTGTCAAATATTATATTGCTTTTCGCAAAGGTGGATGGAGTTAAGGAAAGCTCAAGGAAGATCTCGTTTTCTCTACCTCAGTCAAGACTTGAGATAAGACAGTTACGGGTTATGTAAAGGCTCGACGTCCTGAACGTCAGGATTTTCGGCAACGTTCAGTAGGATTCTTGCAAAGGCACTATCAAAAGGACGCTCTTCAGGAAAGCGCAAGACAGGACTTCCTTTGCCATACTGCCAATAAATTTAAAGCTTTTTAGACCATCTGAAAGGGTTTTTCAGATGATAGATTTGTTAGTTTCTAGTCGAGACTTCCATGCCGATTGAGCATCGTCGTTCTACCTACCGTAAGCCCAGTCTCTTAACAGGATTCTTGTCCCTTCCTTGTTTGAGACGGGAATCGAAAAATAAAAGGCTCGACTTCCTGGATTACGTTTTGTCAATTCAGTGACTTTCCCCCATTGACAATATACTATCGTTTTGTCAAGTAAGTGGGTCTCCCCTCATTGACAAAAATATCTCTCTGTACCGTTTAATGGGTTAGTTCTCATTGACAACATCTCATTAACTTGATATTGCGTAAGCGAATAAGGACAAGGTTCGGAAGAGCTCTCCTTCCTCATTCGCAGACTCGTACAAGAAATAGACTGTTAGACTAGTCAATGAACGCTTATGTCCAGTATCTTAAGAAGCTTGAGCTGTCTGCTTCGATTCTCTTAAGTTTTGTTCATGAAACTTGCCTGTCAGATTATGTATGTAGCTGTATTTCCGAATTCAGCTATATATATGTCTGCCAGGTAAGTATGAACAAACTTTATTGTGATATAATAAAATTTTTTTGCCTTGCGTTATTTTACTACTGGTTGGTTCAAGTCATACACGCTTGCTGTAGTTACCTCTTCGGATGGCAACCGAGAGGTCTATTGTCTACTATTTTAAGGACATTTAATCGTCACTCCCTGCAGCCTTCCAGGAGTTTCCGATTTATCTTTTACCGTTGTATGGTAGTGTTCTGACGACACAAACGCATCTATATATTTAGCGTTTTCTGTTTCGCTTAAATATACCAGCTTGAGAGTCTCTTTTTGTTCAAAAATAACGGACCTATTTCTTCGTAGAATAGGGCGGTAGCTGGCAACCCAGACATAAAGTTAAGAGACGACGTTCGTAAGCTGCTGGCTGCTGCTGTGTCTGACTGTCCAAGTTCCAAACTTCCAACCGAGCCAGTAACAGATCGTGCAGGGGGTCAATCCGGCGGTAGGGTTACGTCTCTCTCTCCTGCGGGGTTGAATGACTAACCGTATCTCTGCTGGCGGTTACGCTCTCCTGCGGGATTGACTGACTAACTGTATCTCTGTCCTACAATCACGGACTTTTAGCCTAAGATTGAGGGGATTTCTTACGTGAATGAATAAACGTTGCATTAGTTTTGCCTTACTATGTTCAACAGAGTTATCTCTTAATCCTTTCGGTGCTCGTTACCGCACGGTATAGAACTACGAGTCTACCGCAACATTGCACTTTTATATGCTCTCCTGCTTAGGCAAAGCGCAGCTTTATAGGGAAGTAAGCATACTCGGGGTGGAGGATATGGATGAGCTTGCTGGGGACCATTTCCTTCCTGAAGAAGTTTGTTTCCCCGAATAGACTGCAATTCAGACCACAGTTTTTTACTACCGGAAACTGAAATATTATTCAAGATCTAGGAATTATTCTGAACATCTCTCAGTGCGTCATGATAGAAAGGAGGTGCCGGACATCTGGATAGTGTTTCAGATGTCCTGGATCTTAATCTGAAAGAAGTAAATGCAATTCGGTCGTCCCTCCAGTCCTCGAAATACGAGTTTTTTGGAACCAGTGGCGTCCGCATCAACTCTGATATTCCACAGCTCTCTCATATCTTAAGAAGTATCTTCTCTCGGTCCCTGCTCGAGTTTACGAGAAAGAGCCTATTATAACAACAGGCGTAGAATGTAACGATCATCTAGAGGTTCGTTACAGGATTGCAAAAGTCCGTACAAATCGTCTCGATAGATTACTAACATGCTAGGTATTTTAATTAAGTGGTGTTCTTTTTATGGTTGTCTGAGAGGGTTATTTCCTCTTCAGTATGTGAAGTGTAATGTGTTACGTTAGCTTTGTGTGTGGTTCAGGTGGTCTAACTTATCCTAGCATGAATGCCCCTGGTAAGAGAGGGCTAGGGTTTCCTGTCAACAAATTGGTCACGTCCAGTTGTCTGACCCTTGTTGTTAGCTTTCTCAACAAACAGGTCACATCCTAGTTGAGAAGCTACTAAGGTTTAGCAGGCTAAGAGGCAGGACTACGAAGTCAGCTACCTTAGCAGGTAAGGAACTAATAAATAATTTAAAAAATCAGTTAATTTTTGAATTATGACGATATTGCTGTCTGTGACCCACCTCCAAATGTGTCAATCAGCTATATATACCTGCCAGGTAAGTGTCATGCATAAAATGATATTGTTATGATACAATAAAGTTTTATGCATACTTTACCTGGCAGGTATATATAATTAAATTCCCACCCTCCTCCCCTCAGGAGACAGGGTTCAGAGAAAATCTGAGGAAAACGGGAATACTAGGGAATACTAGTTCCAAGTACCAACGCCACGGGAACGTGGGGGAGATCACCTGAACTACCAGTGGTCTAGCGGTTGCCGAGAGTTTGAAAATTCTGCCAGTGCGAACAGACAACAGAGAATGTTGTTTGACAGATTTGCATCTGTCAAACAACAAAGACCTTCACGATCATTGAGGTCTGTGGAATCTCGATTCTAGCTCACCATCTCTACTTTTTGTCTCGACCTGTTTTCTCGGAGTCAGACACTCGTGCGAGATCAGGCGACATATAGTAGCCCTGAGTTTCTTATTGACGAAGTTGATTGCGGACGACGTTGGGTTGCGTTGATACACCCCAAGGTTTGCTTAGATTGAATCGCCCAGGCAGTCCAGACACTCATCCTTCAGCTAAGAATAGTGCCTTTTGGTCTTCAGGGTACAGCCTTGCTGTCCTTGATTCGTCAAACTGGTCGTTCACCTGACTTTAGTACAGACGTAGTCTGAAGTTCTTGATGTCAAAGCATTCGAACCTCTCCTGCCTGTTAAACTTCTTGTATGTGATCAGGAAGGCCTTCTTCTAACCACCCTAGATACGACAAAGAGGGTTAGTGAGATTTTAAGCCATCGTCACAAGTTTTGTTTTGGCTTTAGAGAACACAAGGAGGTGTGCTCTCTAAGCCTTTCGTTATGGCCTAAGAATGGAAACCCTTTTTGTCCTTGGGCCAGGATCTTGGAAGCAAGGATGGCACAAGTTAGTGGGGAGGAGCCAGAGAGAGTCCTGTGCCCTGTCAGGTCTCTCAAGTTTTATCTACTTAAAATCAAGAAAGTCGAAGTCAGTCGAGCAATCTGCAGTGTTCCGAAAAAGACCAGACTTGCCCATATCGAAGTACACCCTGGTTTTAGGGTTAAGGAGTTCTTTCAAAAAAAAGATTTGAAAATCTTTTTTATCTGAATGCTCACGAGGTGAGGGCGCGGCCTCGGAAGCATTCAAACAGAGCATGGCACTCAGCACTCCTGAGTACCATATTTTAGCGAAGCAACTCTGGGTTCACTTCACACTCCCTGCGAGATGTGAAGATGGCATATGAGATCTGCTGCTCGCTAGGGCCATACGTGTCTGCAGACACAATCTTGGGGGCAAGAAGTACTACTCATCTCCTATCCTGTAGAAAATGGTTAGGAAGAGCTCTTAATTTAGTTGTGGAGTCGCTGACAACGGCGACTTCTTAACTCTGAAGCCTTAGTTAACACATTAACTTTGGCTAGGTTGGTCAGGTGGTGATATATATAATTATATATATATATTTATTTTACTTCTTAGCCCTCATGGTATGGTCAATATGGTCTAGTCACATTGTGGTCACGCCCCTGTTGACAGATCATCTGGAGTGCACCAGCTTTATAGGTCTCTACCCTCGCTGGCAACTCTAGTAAAGCAGAAAGCAGACTTGGGTGACAGTAATCACGAAGTCGGCTATGCTTAACAGGTGGAACCAAGATGTAAATCATCTGCATGCATTTGTGTCCCAAAATCCTCTATTCTGTCCCTTCCCACCTCCAACGGTGGGGTTCAACTATATATATATATCTGACAGGTAAGTTCATGAGCAAAATGATATTGTTATGATACAATAAAGTTTGTTCATACTTAACTGGCAGATATATATATATATTCAAGTACCCACCCACCTCCCCTCAGGGGACAGTGGAAATAAAAATTATGAATAGAAAATGGGAATGGTTCCTGATACCCGCCTCCCAGCGGCGGGAATGGGTACTAACCACCTGGCCGACCACTGCGTGTGTCGGAAGTTTTTTTAAATTCTGTCGGACTTCAGAAAATACAGCTATATATATACCTGCCAGGTAAGTATGCATAAAACTTTATTGTATCATAACAATATCATGTTTTGAGAATTCCTGAGGAAGCGAACACAGTCTTCGTTTGTACTGACTGGGAGAGCCTGGGATTGGGAATCCGAAGAGGACGAAGACCCAGTTCCAGAATCAGAGGGTACCAGTTGCTCTTCGGCCAGTCTGGGGCTACTAGAGCTACTTGACCCTTGAACGTCCTGAGTTTGTTCAGTACCTTCAGGAGAAGATTCACTGGAGGAAAGACATAAAT
>NC_087200.1:136808477-136833637 GCF_015104395.2 Macrobrachium nipponense | reverse complement strand
AGGAAAGACATAAATCTTCTCCAGTTGTTCCAATCTATGGACAGGGCGTCCGTGGCATAGGCCAGAGGGTCCAGGTTGGGGGCCACATAACATGGAAGTTTGTGGTTCGCTTGAGATGCGAATAGATCTACTTGCAGACCTGGAACCCTCCGGAGAATCCATTGGAATGAACTGTTGTCCAGTGACCATTCTGACTCCAGAGGAACTGAGTGGGATAGAGCATCTGCTATGACGTTTCTCACTCCAGCTATATGGGTGGAGGAGAGGTGCCAACTGAACTTGTCCACCAGGGAGAAGATGGCTACCATGACATGATTCAGATGTCTTGACTTGGAGCCTCCCCTGTTTACGCAATGGACTACCACTGCGCTGTCCAGAACTAACTTTATGTGAGAGTTCTTTGGCGGACGTAACCTCTTCAGAGTCAAGAACACCGCCATCGCTTCTAATACGTTTATGTGAAGCTGGCGGAACTGAGGTGACCAGGTTCCTTGAACCTTCTTGAACTGAGAATATCCTCCCCAGCCGCTTAATGAAGCGTCTGTGTGGATGGTAATCCCCGGAGGAGGAAACTGAAGGGGTACTGATATGGACAGGTTCTTCAATTTTGCCCAAGGGCACAGACGATTCCGTAGAATCTGTGGGATTGATGACAACTTGTCCTGGATCTGACATTTGCTCGTGAGCGCCAGATTCTGGTTAGGTCTTTCAGTTTGGCTTTCATCAAGATGTTTGTCACTGAGGCAAATTGGAGGGAACCCAGGATTCTTTCCTGGCTTCTTCTCCTTGAAGCGTATTTGTGCTTTAGAAATTGCTTTACTGACTTCGCTATTTCCTTTCTCTTGGCTGATGGAATCGACAGAGTATGGGAGGATAGATTCCATTGAATGCCCAGCCACTTGAGTGACCTCCGCGGCCTTCACGGAAGTGTTTTCCCCTGTTGAGAGACCTTCCTGATCCTCTCTGACGAAAGGATCCCCTAGCTCTTCCTCCCCTGCCAAACCGGTCATAGTGCTGAAAGGCCTGGCCCTCGAACACTTGGTTAAAGGCTGGGGAGATAGCGTAGGAGGTGGAAGGCTGAGGCTGGGGGGAAATCACATAAATAGGTTGTGACTGAGCCTTAGAAGTAGAGGGTTGGGCTGATTGTACCATAGGTACAGCCGAAACAGCCTGGGTAAAACGTTGCTGCTTCTTTTGGTAAGGCTGGTAACGTTTAAGTTTCTTCTGAGACTTACCTTTTGCAGCTTGGTCTTGGCGTCTCTTAGCTGTGAGACCCCAACGATCTTTAAGGCTCTGGTTGAGCCTTGTTGCTTCAGCTTGGACCTCCTTGGACCATCGACTCAGGAAAGAGGTCTGCCCCCCAGATGTTGGAGGAAAGCAACTTATTCGGCTCATGACGAATAGTTGCTTCCTGGAGGACATGCTTCCGGCAGTTAATCCTAGCTGTAGCAAACTCAAACATATCAGACTGGACGGTATGCGTCTGGGACTTAGTCAGGAGCTTGAAGAGCGGCTCTGAAGCATAAGAAATAGCCGCTACTTCCGTCATTGCCATGGTATTCATGGACCTGGCAAGCCTAGACTTGGCCTCAAATTCAGCTTGAATGAGGCTGTCAGGAAGCCTAGGCAGCTTCTCGCTGAACTGATCCATAGCACAGTCTGGTTTGAGCTTGCCAGCCGAAAAGGTGTTAGGCAAATCTTCCCACAATTCTCCAAGTGAAGGGAGCAAAGGAGATGTGGGGTCTGCTTCCCTTAATTGAGGTAACGATTCACCCTTCTGGGCAGCTGGAATGGTGACCGTTGCTATCTTGGTAAGGAAGGGAAGAGGAGTTCCCTCCTCCATCGTAAAAATGGTGAAGGGACTCTTAAAGGCTTGTATTCTCGTGTTAGAACAATCCATCTCCTCTAAACACCTGAGCCATTCTCTTTGAGCCTGGTCACGTGAGTAGAGGACTGTCTCCTTCGGTACCTTTTCTTCTCTAGTCATGGCTGCGTCAGTAAGTCTGGCGTAGCCAATGAACGGCGGTTGGAGGCCCTCCGGGTAGAACTCGAAGTCCTCAATCCTTCGAGTACCACATTCCGGAATAGAGATAAGGCCGTCCTGGAAAGGGGCGTATGACGCCACTCTCCAGGGGTTGTTCATAGAGAATGGAGGCAGAGAGTCATGAGGTGGAAGCTGAAGCAGTCCAGCACCGAAAGCTGGAGGAGTAGCTAGAGGGGCCTGATTAAGTCCGGCGATTATATTGTCCTGGGACGTAATCCTATCGGACAACCGGGAGAACATCTGCTCCATGCTGCTCCTCAGAGAGCCGACCAAGTCTCCCATGTGTTGCAACAATCCAGCATTGGGATCCAAAGCCGGAGCTGCTGCGGAGGTAGAGGGATAACTTGGAACAGGTACCAAGGGGAGAGGAGAGACTGCTGGCTCAGCCGGAGTACGGGGCCTCTCCTTGGAAGACCTGCTCTTAGAGGACTTCGAGCTTGAAGCAGAAGCTCTAGACTTCTCTGCTCCGGGGTTTGCAGCCGGAGACTTACGAGATGTTGACGCCGACGAAGTCTTTTTGGACGACGATGACGTCTTTTTGAGGGTTTTCTGTACCCTCTGGCCCTTAACCTTAGGTTTCACCGAAGCATCGGGTGAAGCATAAAGGAGCTCAGCTCCTGTAAAGCCTGGGAAGGAAGCTGGAGAATTAGCAGGCGAAGAAGATCCAGTGGCGCCCAAGGGAAGCCCTTGGGCGTCCAACGTACCTACCTCGACCAACAGGTCGTCAACACCTACCATCGGTTCTACATTTAAATCCAGTGTCGCGACTTCCGATGAGATATCGTGGCCTGGTTCCTTTATCGAAGTGGCGATCTGCTGTTGGATCGCCGCCATAGTCGGGGCTGCTTCTGCCGGGTCGACGTAACCAGTCGACTTGCCGCTGGGGAACAGCAGGACAGCCATCCTCTTCTCCAGGATGTAGGGCTGTCCCTTGGCGGCGTTCTTCCCGAATCCGCCGACCCAAGCCCTCAGGGTTGCCAGAGCGGTCTCTCTAACAGCAGCAGCCTGGAAGAGAGGGGGTTCATTAGTTTTAAGTTTAAACTTAAAATTAAACCTTAAACTAAGACTAGGCTGAACCTAAAAGTTATCGGGGATGTAATACCCAACATAAAGAGAGCTTAAGCTTAAAATAAAAGATTAAAATTAAACTTAAGATCTAAAACAGTCATTGGAATTCATGTACGGAGTTGGAAATACTTACCCCGTCTAAGAACTGACTCACGAGATCGTAACAGATAGTGCAGGTTTCGTGGAACCAGACCTGCAGATTCCCATGCGGAGTCGCGCACGGAGCGTGGGACCTGCAGACTTCATATCCACAGGGGTCCTGGAGCATGGCGTTGCATCCCGGATGCTCACAGTTGGTGGTCTGTAAGTGAAAAGATACATGAGTACCATAAAAGACATCACGGTTACAGGCTAATAGAACTCGATGCATGCCGGAGAGCGAAAAAATTTTGGGCATAACCCCTCCCTTACACCTGAATAGGCTATAACCCCGGAGTGATCCGGTGTGACAACGGAGGTAAGGGAGGAACCCGGCTTAAGCTAGCTTAAATTAAACTTATGATAGCTTAAAATAAACTTAAAATACACTTAAGCATAAATAGCACTAAATTCCGGAATGGTTCCGGGTCGCGGAGGTGTTCGTCTCCCGGTATACCGACGAGACGGGATGGTTAGTTAAAAGACCAACTGTACGCCTGAGGTCCGCCCGCAAGCGGGGAACCAGCTCCCTTCCTCGTGATTGACGGAGCTCCGGTAAGATAAAAAAGCACCGACAATCCGGGAAGGAGCGAGAGGGCGAAACAGACTCGAGCAAACATCGGGGCAACAGAGTAACAAAGGAGGGGGAAGGCCAATCCCCCTACCCAGTCACAACAAAGCACCGTGAAGCAGAGAGAACGGTCAAGTCCAGTCCTGTGTCTGTCCAGCCTCCCCTACTCTCTCCGCGTAGGGAGAGAGGGAGACAGGCCCGGGTGGAGCGAGCGAGGACGGACCTCCCTCTCCCCGGCTCTATGGGAGAGTGGGAGGAGGGCAGGGTGACTGGACGGGCGCCTGGCTGCATCGCGATCACATGGTGACCACGAAGCGGTAACTCGATAAAACATACAAAAAAACATAGCCTAGGTTAATGCAACCAAACTAATCAGCGAGATGCTATCGTAGATGCAACAAAACTGATGAGAGGAAGCAATAAAACTGATGGGGACCATGATATACTGAACTTAGGCTACGCTAACGTGCCAGACGCCGTAGGCTAACCTAAAATACACAAAATCCCTAAAAATTAAATTAAAATGAAAGTAGGAAAATAAAACAGTAGGAGAAAAAATCCAGGAGTGTACGACTAACCCGAGAGAAAGTCTACCACTCAAAGCTAGCCGGGGCCGATACTAAGAGCTGTGGCTAGGGTCTGGATAGAAACTAAATGCCTACGCAAGGTAAAAGAAGACATGCATTCATGACATAAACCAAGTAGGCTGGACCCCTAACATAATGTAGGTAACTAGTAATAGAGCGTAAAGTAAAAGGGAAGGTTCTAGGTATGGAAGACCAAGAACGAACCCGCCACGAGGCAGAACAATGCCCCCATGCTTCCGGCCGCGAGCCAGTATTTATACCTAAAAAACGGCAAATACTGACTCAAAGCTGGAAAAAACTAAGTAGGAACCTTACGGAATACTTAACTTAGCTGATGCGATGGCTGAACGCTCCATAACTAGATAAAATCCTCACAAAGGGGCACGAAAATCACAGAGACAAAAAAGTACGTCTGATAAGGCACGTGCTAACAGAAAGGATGGCCACCAGAGGCGCAGCAGTCGGTAGCGTGGGGTGGAGTAGTAGTAGTTGCTGCCCATTCTGTGGGTCGGCTCCCCTCTTGTGGGGGTTTTGTCGTAGGAGATTTCTATTGGTAAGAGGTTCGTGGTAGTGGTCTCACTCGCCCTAGTGTTCATACCGACGCCCTCTTGGAGGGTGAGCGAGTCAGTTATACTGACCTTTTTCTTTATTTTATTTATTCTCTGGTATTTGTTAGTTCATTTACCTTAGAAATAATGGATTAAAGGGATATTTCGCGCAGCGACACGAACTGAGCCCAGAAAAAAGTTATTTAAAAAAATTCACCATAAATCAAAATATTGTGCTGGAGACTTCCTGTTTGTTGCAAAATGAAGGTAATTGATTGAATATTACTAGACTGTAAGTTTTGTAGCTTACAATTGCAGTTTTCGACCATTTCGGTCGAGTTAAATTTGACTAATTTTTTATATTTATCTTGATTTATATGAAAATAGTTCAAAACTGATAAAAGCTACAAGTATGGGTTGTTTTTCGTTGTATTCTACATGAAATTGCGCACATTTTCATATATAAAACTTTATGTAACGGCTAATAGAAAACGGTGCAAACATTACGACAATCGAACGAAAAAATTTCGGTTTTTTTCGGCAGTTACCATGCGGACGTAAGGAAAAAGTTTTTTTTCATAAATTCACCATAAATCGAAATATTGTGCTAGAGACTTCCAATTTGTTGCAAAATAAAGGTAAATGATTGAATATTACTAGAGTGGAATAGTTTTAGCTTACAATTGCGTTTTTGTACCATTTCAGTAGAGTCAAAGTTGACCGAAGGTTGAAATTGTGGCACTTATCGTTATTTATATGAAAATATATCGAAACTGATAAAAGCTACAACCATGGGTTGTTTTTTGTTGTATTCTACATGAAATTGCACAGATTTATATATATATATAAAACTTTATGTAACAGCTAATATAAAACGGTGTAAACATTACGACAATCGAACGAAAAATTTTCAGATTTTTTCGGAAGTTTACTGTACGGACGTAAGGAAAAGGTTTTTTCATAAATTCACCATAAATCACAATATATTGTGCTAGAGGCTTCCAATTTGTTGCAAAATAAAGGTAAATGATTGAATGTTACTAGAATGTAATAGTTTTAGCTTACAATTGTGTTTTTCGACCATTTTGGTCGAGTCAAAGTTGACTGAAGGTTGAAATTTTGGCACTTATCGTTATTTATATGAAAATATTTCAAAACTGATAAAACTACAACCATAAGTTGTTTTCGTTGTATTCTACATGAAATTGCGCACATTTTCATATATAAAACTTTATGTAACGGCTAATATAAAACGGTGCAAACATCACGACAATCGGACGAAAACATTTTTTATTTTTTCGGAAGAGTTACCGCGTGGACGTAAGGAAAAAGTAGTTTTAAAAAATTCATTATAAATCGAAATATTGTGCTAGAGACTTCCAATTTGTTGCAAAATAAAGGTAACTGATTGAATATTACTAGAATGTAAGAGTTTTAGCTTACAATTGCGTTTTTCGACCATTTCGGTAGTCAAAGTTGACCGAAGGTTGATATTTTGGCATTATCGTTAATTTATGAAAATGAAAATATTTCAAAACTGTAATAGCTACAACCCTGGGTTTGTTTGTTGTTTTATATTCTAGTGGGGCATGAAGTTGCACACATTTTCATATATAAACCTTTATTTATTGGCTATTAGACAAACGGTGCAAACATTGTACGCAAAATCTTATGAACAAAACTGTCATATTTTTTCCGGGGCAGTTCTTTTTTAAAAAATTCAGGACATAAGGTTGATATTTTGGCATTATCGTTATTTATATGAAAATATTTCAAAACTGATAAAAGCTACAACCATGGGTTGTTTGTTGTTGTATTCTACATGAAGTTGCACACATTTTCATATATAAACCTTTATGTATTGGCTATTAGAAAACGGTGCAAACATTACGACAATCGGATGAAAAAATTTCAGATTTTTTCGGCAGTTGAAGCGCGGATGTAGGAAAAAGTTCTTTTTTAAAAAAATTCACCATAAATTGAAATATTGTGCTAGAGACTTCCAATTTGTTGCCAAATAAAGGTAAATGATTGAATTTTACTAGAATGTAAGAGTTTTAGCTTAGAATTGTGTTTTTTGATCATGTTGGTCGAGTCAAAGTTGACCGAAGGTTGAAATTTTGGCACATCATTATTTATATGAAAATATTTCAAAACTGATAAAAGCTACAACCATGGGTTGTTTTTTTGTTGTATTCTACATGTAATTGTGCACATTTTCATATATAAAACTTTATGTAACGGCTAATATAAAACGGTGCAAACATTACGACAATCGGACAATAAAATATCTGATTTTTTCTGAAGAGTTACCATGTGAACGTAAAGAAAATGTTTTTTTTTCAAAAATTCACCATAAATCAAAATATTGTGCTAGAGACTTCCAATGACTGAATATTACTAGAATGTAAGAGTTTTAGCCTACAATTGCGTTTTTCGACCATTTCGTTTGAGTCAAAGTTGACCGAAGGTTGATATTTTGGCATTATCGTTTTTTATACAAAAATATTTCAAAACTGATATAAGCTACAACTATGGGTTGTTTATTGTTGTATTCTACATGAAATTGCACACATTTCCATATATAAAACTTAACGTAATGGCTAATATAAAGCGGTGCAAACATTACGACAATCAGACGAAAAAATTTCTGATTTTTTCGGAAGTTACCATGCGGACGTAAAGAATAAGTTTTTTCATAAATTCACCGTAAATCAAAATATTATGCTAGAGACTTCCAATTTGTAGTAAAATGGAGGTAAATGATTGAATATTACTAGAATATAAGAGTTTTAGCTTACAATTGCGTTTTTTGATCATTTCGGTAGAGTCAAAGTTGACTGAAGGTTGAAATTTTGGCACTTATCATTATTTATATGAAAATATTTCAAGACTGATAAAAGCTACAACCATGGGATGTTTTCTGTTGTATTCTACATGATATTGCGCACATTTTCATATATAAAACTTTATGTAACGGCTAATATAAAATGGTGCAAAAATGATGTCAAAGTGACGAAATAATTTCAAAGATCTGTCACTGAAGCTTTTCAATGCGAGAAGAAAGAAATTCGCACTTGCGCACCTGGGTAACGATTGTAAACAAAACAACAGCTTGATCCGTGAACTCCAAGCATCCCTCAAGGTGCGTGATTAAAAAGTTTTTGCCAAGTAGGCCTATAACTATTTTTCCGCGAATTTAAAAAAAGTTTTATACGTTGATTCGGCACCCAACAGACAATTTTCGTCGATGATTAATACGTCCAATAGGGGTTTAAGGGTTAATAGTCTCTTGGACATCTTAGGCCCGTAATAAGAGGAAAGAGTTGTGTGTCCTGTGAGGGGCTTAAGATATTATATGCAGAGAACAGAAATGGTCAGAGGCCCTGCTAGGAACTTTTGGTTTCGGTAAGGAACTCTTTGAGGCCCTTATCCAGAAATGCAATTTCTGTTTTCTTAAGAGAACTTATCCTAGAGGCGCATTCTCAAATTGAAGAAGATGATCTACCTGTTCTCAAGGTAAAAGTGCATGATATTAGAGCTATATTGATGTCTGTAGCATTTAAACATAACCTCTCTTTGGCAGCGATTCTACAGGTAACTTTTTGGAAGTGCAAGTCGGTTTTCCTTGTGCATTATTTATGTGAAGTCAGAGCGGAATACGATAACTGTAGTACACTGGGACCTTTGTCTGTAGCTGATGTAGTGTTTGGGATGAAGCGTAGGAAGCTTGGTTTCCTTACCTCTCTTTGCCTTGGTATTTGTGTTTGAGTTTTTTGAAGAGCCTTGAGGGTACTGAGTACCTAGAGCTCCCACCAGTTTTTAGTGTGTGGTTGAGGTTATATGTTTCTATGGGTGATGGTGACAGAATGTGCGGTTGTTATATGTTATTTTGTACTGCACCCTGGGCAAGGGGATTTAAATGTTTATCTTTCACCTCATTGTCGATCTCTTATATCCAGCGTTGCAGGCTCTTGTAGCTGCTTCATCTAGTGATTGGAGTACTCCTTCACTATAAAGCACCTATTTCAGTCTGTATAGGCAATCCTGGCCATGCCGCTATGCTGCTACATAGTGGAGATGAGTGCCAACCAGAGGCAGTAAATTCCTATAGCAGGTGTCCCACCAGGTAAGGAACAACAAGCATTGTTTCAATGCCATCTCTCATTTCATTAAAAATTTTTTTAATGTCATGGGGTCTGGTTCATGAATCCCTCCACCCACAGTTTGCATTCAGCTAAGTAATTACTGGGTAAGTTACTGATATAAAAATGGTATTTTTATAATAAAATGAGATTGTAATTGAGCTCGTGGATGAGTTGTTCCTCTTTTACCCTGAAAGGGGTCTGTCACCAACATAAACAAAAGGCTATCGCTAACGCGGATTTCAAAATTTAAATTGACATCGAGTAGAAACTTAGCTAAGTAATTACTAGGTGAGTATATGTACATATAAAATCTCATTTTATTATAAAAATATAATTTTGTTCAAAGAGTGATGCATCCATGGGAATAATCATTTGAGACTAGTAACAAAATTCACTCTGTATTGCTTTTCATCTTTGTTTATGTAACTGACAAAGCTGGTATCAATTATAAAATTAAATACAGTCACCTGTCAATTAACGCGAGGGTAACGTTCCTGGAGAGTTTGCATTAATTAAAAATGCGTTATTTAAACATATTTTTCCCATAAGAAATAACAGTAATAATGGGCTTACATTCCTGGACTTCGGGAACTGTCCTTTTTTGCTAAATACAACCAAATTGGATAACAGCAACTTCCATTTGCTTGAATTTCAACCATTGTACGATAGTAAACAATTACCGTAGTTACATTATAAATGATGCTATGTAGAATAGGAATGATGTATTTTTATGTAAGCTTGTGCGTTGAAAGCAAGTGAAAATAGCGAATGGAATTACTTTTTTTTTTATACAATAGTCATGCTCCCAACGCAATCTGTTAATGAAAAAAATAATTTAGTTTACAACGAGACTTATTCGTATAACAAAAAATGACCTTGTCTCATAAGAGTAAAGTATCTAGATATTTGTTTATGCTAACTAGAAGCAAGAAAATTCGCATAGAATTTAGGTAAATACGGCAAAATAAACTCGTATTTGCCATCAGCTGATTTCCAAGCCAAAACATTGATGGCTATGTTATTATTATATAAATACAATGATATGAGAATACTGTATACTCGCATATCATGCGACTTTTGAAGCCCTAATTTTTGGAGCTTATTTTAAGGGAGTCGCATCTTACATGAGATATAAAATTCGAGTATGTAATAATCATATATACTCATATACTATTACTATCATATGATAAAATACAAACATAATAGATATGCATCTTTTCCATGGATATTTTAAAAACAAAACACAAACATAATAGATATGCATCTTTTCCATGGATATTTTAAAAAGTTTTGTTTTACTTTCACTACATCCAATAATATTATATGTATTTTCATATTAGTACAGGCAGTCCCCGGGTTACGACGGGGGTTCCATTCTTGAGACGCGTTTTAAGGCGAAAATTGTCGTAAGCCGGAACATTGTAAAAAATCTTAAGAAGACTATGTAAACTGCATTCTTATTGCATTTTTCATCAAAAAAACCTTCAAATATTGATTATTTTGCATTTTTTGTGTAATATTTCATCTGTCAGATGAGCGTTGTAGGCGTCATAACCCTGGAAATAATGTCTGATGAATATAATTGAGAAGCGCCTTAACCTCGGAACGGAACGTCTTAACCCGAACCTGTCGTAACCTGGGGACTGCCTGTTTGTATTGTAAAATACAAACATAGCAATCAATGTTTTGTTTTGGAAATCAGCTGAGGGCAATTGCAAAGTAAGTTTGTTTTGCTGTGTTAAACTCAAATCAGAGCGACTTTCTTGCCTCTAGTTAGCGCAAATGAATCTCAAGATACTCTATTTATATGAGACAAGGTTATTTTATATTATACAAAGTGTTTCCAAGTTAATATCACTTGAAAATGTATTGTTTGTGAAGAAAATCTAGTTATTTTTTTTGTTAGTAGATGGCGCTGAGGGCATGTTTATTGTTTAAACAAAAATCAACACTCCGTTCAATATTTTCACTCTATCTCATCAGAATACTACGAGCTTTATGTATTTATCTTTTATTGGAGTGAAAACAGTAAAATGTGTTCTTTTCATGCCCAAGAGTTTTGATTAAAACACATTTCTCTCAAATTTTGTTTACGGTTGAGTTTGAGGTACTATACCGAAGTTTGCGAAAGTTTCATTCACGTTGCCGATGCACAATAATAGTCGTTAGCATATCAACATTCTTTCCTCAACTTCGGCTAAAACTTACAGATTAAATTTAGCAATATATGCCCTTGCCGATCTTTTATCCATAGCGAGTAAGGCTATAACTCCAGTAAACTTATGCCATCAAACACACCCTTAGATAAAATTGAGAGAAAATTATTTTAATCAAAACTTCAGGTCTTGAAAGATCACATTTTACTGTTTTTTTCACGCAGATAAAAGATAAGTAATGTAACAGTACAGTTCGTACTACGATGAAATGAAGTGAAAAAAGCGAACAGAATCACATAATATTTTTACACAATAAACATGCCCACAACGCAATCCGTTAACGAAAAAAATACTTTAGTTCATGAGACTAATTAAATTAATATTTCGACTTAAAAACATGTCGTATAATGACACGTCGTATAATGACAAATTACCTTGTCTCATATTAGTAGAGTATCTAGATATTTTACGCTAACTAGAAGAAGGCAATTCACTCCGAATTGAGTTAATACGGAGAAATAAACTGGTATTCGCCATCAGCTGATTTCCAAGCCAAAACACTGACCGCTTTGTTAGTATTTTATGATACAATAAATGTATAACTTTTTAAAAGAATCAGAAAAGGTGCATATTCATTGTGTATTTATTTCGTAAATATACGTAGCCATCAGCAGCCTGACATCGCTCAATTAGGTATGCAGATGTCAGTCGGAATCTGATTCCCATTTCGTGTCCAATTTTTTTTTTTTATTGATATGTCATAGTCAGAATGCATCGAAACTCCAAAATTGGCTTTTATTAATAAATTACTAAATTATATTGTATATGTAGTATATACTACAGTATACTGAAGGCTAGGCTACTGTATTCGTATATATACGATATGTGTACCACGATATCATCATCGTATAGGCGAGGCTAACTTGTTAAATGTTATTAAATTTCTCTTTGTACTGAATCATCATAAGCCAATGTGCATTGAACCTAGAGAATTAGCTAAAATTAATAATAAGTATGCCATATATGTATAAAGTATGCTGTGTAGTGTAGGCTAGGCTACCCTATATGTAAAGATGGTACTGATTACCATAGTGTAGGCTACAGTAATATAATATTCTTTCGGTAAATTAACATGGGCTGACACGTCCAAATCGATTTATGACTGGTTGCTCGTAACCAATTTCGGTAGCAAGTTGACTACTACCTGTAGTGTAAAAATATATCAGTCCTATTCTCATTAACGTCATTTGTAACATAACTTTGGTGATTTTTTACTATCGTATGATGGTTGAAATGCAAGCAAAAATGCTGTTTTTATCAGATTGGTTGTTCATAGCAAATCAGCTGTTTCTGGCTGTATGCGTTTTCCAAACAAGTATATCATTACTACCGATACTTTTTGCACTCTCTTTTACTTTTTTAAACTTATTAGAAGATGGGATAGATTAAGAGATGGAGAAAAAGGGGTTAGCCTAACTAAAAAAGGGAATAGATAAAGAGGAGGAAAAGAGGTTAGCCTATTGTTAAATTTTGGTCTCGTAAATTTAACTCTCATGATACGTGAGATATGTGATAAAATAATTTTTTGAGGGTGAAAATTTGGGGGTCGCATGATATGCAAAATCGCGTGTTATGTGAGTATATACTGTACATACAATATTGGATACAGTGAAGTAATGTATAACTTTTTAAAGGTTTCATGGAAAAGATGCATATTTATTACGTTCGTAATTATACGTAGCCATCAGCAGCCAGACATTGCTCAATTATGCCAATGTCGGAACGAAGCTGATCTTGTTTCGTGTCTACTTATTTATTATTTATTTATTTATTTTTTTTACTGAATTATCACAGTCAGAATGTATTGAACCTCCAGAATTGGCTTATATTAATTACTGTACCATGCATGTTGTATAGAGTATACTGTAGGCTAGGCTGCTGTAATTGTATGTATACGATATACCATAGTATATGCTCGGCTAGGAGAATACCTGTACTATGGAGGTCAGGCAAAAAAGAAAAACAGCAAAATCTTTCATACTATCAATAAATAAAGTGTTTCGCTTTATTAATAAATACAATAAACAAAGTCTTTCGCTGTATTGATAAATAAATAAATACATACAGTGAACTGTGCTATATCTTTGTTTATGTCGACAGCTGTTGACTGCAGAACTGATGTGCGGGTGATTTGAAAACCGCTTCGGCGCCAATTTGCGGTAAATCAAAATTTTCGCATTTTTTAAACATTATTGAATATTTTCTAGCTTGCGTTAAATTGAAAACGTGTTAATTAACCCTTAAACGCCGAAGCGGTAAAAAAAAAAATGTCTCCCGTGTGCCGGAGACGTTTCAGAGTGAGCGCGGGAGCGGAAAAAATATTTTTTCAAAAAACAAAATCATAGCGCGCTTAGTTTTGAAGATTAAGAGTTCATTTTTGGCTCCTTTTTTTGTCATTGCCTGAAGTTTAGTATGCAACCATCAGAAATGAAAAAAATTATCATTATCATATATAAATAATGCGATATATGATAGCGCAAAAACGAAATTTCATATATAATTGTATTCAAATCGCGCTGTGCGCAAAACGTTTAAAGGTAACAAGTTAATTTTTTTTTTTCGTTGTAATGTACACTAAATTGCGATCATTTTGGTATATAACAAATTGTAAAACGATAAAAGCAACACAGAGAAAATATTATCACAAAATAATGCATGAATTCGTAACGCTCAGACATAAACACATATTTTTTTCAAAAATTCACCATAAATCTAAATATTGTCCTAGAGACTTCCAATTTCTTTCAAAATGAAGACAAATGATTGAATATTACTATACTGTAAGAATATTAGCTTACAAATGCAGTTTTCGACCATATCTGACGAGTTAAAGTTGACCGAATGTCGAATTTTTTTTATATATATTTTTTTATATGCAATTATTTCGGAAATAAGAAAAGCTACAACTTTCAAATATTTTTCGTTTTATTCTACCTGAAATTGCGCACATTTTCATATATAAAACTCTATGAAATGCCTAATATGAAACGGAGCAAATATTCCGAGAATGGGACTTACGCATTTCGGAGATTTGTGGCGGAGAATCAGCGAGCGGAGGGAAGGAAAGTTTTTTTAAATTTTTTTTTTTAAATTCACCATAAATCGAAATATTGTGCTAGAGACTTCGAATTTGTTTCACGATGAAGATAAATGACTGAATATTACTAGACTGTAAGAATTTTATCTTACAATTGCTTTTTCGACCATTTCGGTAGAGTCAAATTTGAGCGAACGTGGTTTTTTTCTATTTATCGTGATTTATATGCAAATATTTCGAAAATGAGAAAAGCTACAACCTTCAACTATTTTTTGTTGTATTATACATGAAATTGCGCACATTTTCATATATAAAACGTTATGTAACGGCTAATTTAAAATGGTGCAAACATTACCACAATCGCACGTATGATTTTTTCGGAAGAGTTACCGCGCGGACGTAAAGAAAATTTTATTTTTTTTCATAAATTCACCATAAATCGAAATATTGTGCTAGAGACTTCAAATTTGTTGCAAAATGAAGGTAAATGCTTGAATATTACTAGAATATAAGCGTTTTAGCTTACAATTGCGTTTTTCGACCATTTCGGTAGAGTCAAAATTGACCGAAGGTTGAAAATTTGTCACTTATCATTTTTTATATGAAAATATTTCAAAATTGATAAAAGCTACAACCATGGGTTGTTTTTAGTTGTATTGTGCATGAAATTGCGCACATTTTCATATATAAAACTTTATGTAACAGCTAATTTAAAATGGTGCAAACATTACCACAATCGCATGTATGATTATTTTCGGAAGAGTTACCGCGCGGACGTAAGGAAAAAGTTTTTTCATAAATTCACCATAAATCGAAATATTGTGCTAGAGACTTCCAATTAGTTGCAAAATTAAGTTAAATGATTGAATATTACTAAAATATAAGATTTTTAGCTTACAATTGCGTTTTTCGACCATTTCGGTAGAGTCAAAGTTGACCAAAGGTTGAAATTTTGGCACTTATCGTTATTTATATGAAAATATCTCAAAACTGATAAAAGCTACAATCATGAGTATTTTTTTGGTGTATTCTACATAAAAATGCGCACATTTTCATATATAATACTCCATGTAACGGCTAATTTAAAATGGTAAAAAAATTATGTCAAAGTGACGAAATAATTTCCGAGATGTGTCACAGATACTTTTTAGTGCGGCAAGAAAGAAATTCGCGCTTGCGCGCCTGCGTAACGATTTTAAACAAAAACAACACTTGATCCGTGAACTCCAGCATCCCCCAAGGCGCGTGATTCAAGAGTTTTCGGCTGGTAGGCCTGAAAGTATTTTTCCGCGAATTTTTAAAAAAACTTTTGTATGTCGACGTAAAATACGTCCAGTCGGCACCCGAGAGACAAAAAATGTCGACGTAAAATACGTCCAGTCGGCGTTTAAGGGTTATACATGCTTTATTTGAGAGGTGACTGTATGCACCGTCACAGAATGCATATGTAATATTTGAAGTATTTTTTTTTATATTTCATGTTACTTTTTGGTTATATTAGTTTTGATGTCTATATTATGCTAATGTATTTGTGGCAGCAACTTGATAAGTTTTGTCAGTTATTTCAGTATAGCATTGATATTTTACTTGTCTTATGATAACCTGATGTCTTATGATACCCTGATAAAAGCAAAGCGTTGAAGGGAACCATCTAGTTTTTTGCAGCATCTTAAAGATTGGATATGTAGTAGAGAGTGTATTCATTTGTCTGGGGAGTACTGTGGCAGTTATTGTAGAAGATTACCTATGCCAGTCAGATGAAGGAAGAAAGCTTGCATACTGTTTAGTCTGTATTCTCTTACACTGGATGGATTAGGTATTCATTCAGAGATTAAGTTCTCCATTCTTTTTTTCAAGTAATGTATGGGCAAGAGGAACCTTCAGTGACTTAGCCTGGAGCATTAACTTTTGTCTTAACTCATTTCTCATTTGACCCAGATTATGATTGCCTTGTACTCAGCTAGGTCTCTAATTCATTGGGCTTCCTGAGTGTTATGTCCAAATCTTTCACAGCCATATTCTCCTTTTTGGTCTCATTGATTGTGGTTTTATCAATATGGAAGACAACCACAGATGTGCAGAAGAGGACAGTGATTATGGCAAAGGTCTGTGTTGTAAACTGTTGATTTTATTGGTTTCAGCATCCCTTTATTGAGATTCTATCAGACAGGTCAGGTAAATAAGACCTCTAAGAAGTCTAACTAGAACCTTTACTGGTTAGTGAATGACAAGGATCACAGACAAATTTGAAGGTTTGTTTCACTAATGTGACAGAAATTGCTGAGGCATCTGCAGAGGGTAGTTTCAAAGATATGAAAAATGTTGCTTGGGCTTAAAAGGAGCCTAGGATATAGAAAAGACAGAGGTTATTGAAGCCCAGGAGGCAACCTTGGTCACAGGCATGGCTGAGTTGGTTGGAACTTTAAGAGACTTGGGTTGTAGACCTGGGATGCAGAGATGACAGTCAAGACTAAGGATGAGAAATGAGTATGGTTCTTAGAAGTGACCGTGATTACCAAGACAGAAGAAAGACCTTTGGTACAAGTAAGGATTTCAAAACTGAGTAGGTAGTCCTCGCTTATTGGTGTTGTCGGTTAACAGTGTTCTGGTTTTACTCTGCTTTGCCAATACATTAAAAAGATTTTCAGCAATGGTAAGCAATTTTTGGCATCAAAAAGCAGTTTATTGGTACCAATAAGTGGTTAATGGCACTGATAAGCAGTTTATTGATGCTTATGATGTCATTAATGCCATTTATTACCATAATTATCTGCGATTTTTGGTTAGCAGTTCTCGGCCGGGAATGGAACCCCTTTATAACCAGGGACTGCCTGTATGAAAAACATCAGCATCTGGCCATCACCGTAATGTTCCTGATCCGTGATGTGAGGCTTTTTCTATGGTAGAACTGGCAGAGAGGAGAAATTGAAAGTGATAGGTTGTTATCTATGAAAAAAAATCAGAAGGAGGACTTGCAGTAAAGATTTTCATACCTTGGAATAGTACAGTGGACCCCCCGAATTCGCGTTCTCCGGATTCGCGGACTCACTCATGCGCGGATTTCTCTTGGGAACATTTCCCCGCATTATTTGTGAAAAATTCGCATATTCGCGGTATTTTTCTATGAGAAATATCCACAAGTTCCTGGTTTTTTTATCATTTTCATCATAAAATGCACTTTTTGTATTAAAACTATTAAAAAAACTAAGTATCAAAATTTTTTATGGGTTTTTCTTGAGTTTTAACTAATAAAATAGGCTCTTTTCAGCATTTTTATAGGGGTTCCAACTATTTGTGGGTTCTAACTATTCACGGTGGGTCTGGTACGCATCCCCCGAGAATACAGGGGGGACCACTGTAATTGTTATAACTTACAATGTAAGTTGCTCTTTAAGTGAATTGGATTGTGTATTTTTATCCTGCAACCTGTAGGGAATAAAGGTCTTAATATTTTTTTTTTCATACAATATCAAAGGATTGTTGGAATTTCTGCATGGTTACATCTTGTTTTCCAGAATTTGCAGAGGCTCAAGAATGGGTGGCTACACAGCTCAACTTCAACATTAATCAAGATGTTAACCTTTTTGAGACAACAATCAGAGTTCTAGGTGGACTTTTATCATCATATCACTTGACTAAGGAGCAGGTTTTCCTTGATAAGGCGGTAAGTTTGATGAAATTTGTTAGATGAATTTTCTCTAAACTGCTTTTGTAAATATGCTTGTCAGCACTGTCTGTTTTGTATGCTGGTACATGAAATTTTTACTATAATATCAAAACTGTAATATAAAGGAAATGAAAAAAGAAAGGACTCCTCAAAGAATGCAAACAGAGAGAATCTATGATGGCTTTGCTTGTAAAATCTGGTCATATGCCCAGTGTAGAAATATCCAGTGACAAAAATGTTGCATTCTCCCATTAAGAAAAAGATTACACAGTACTTTTCAACAAATTACAGTACTTTTCAACAAAAATTCCAGTGCTAATCCAAAGTTCATTGAGGTTTTTGTGTTAAGGCTACAGTACTTTCTGGCAATATTAAAGGATGTGGAAATAAAATCCTATGTTAGTTCTGTGATAACTTTTGTATTGGTCAAACTCAAAAATTACTGGAAAAGAGAAGAGGACAGCATAAAAAATAGTAAGATGGCAGTTTTGCATGTTAATAAAAACTATAAGTTAATTGGGCAAGGGCAAAAAAAATGAGAGTTTATTTTAATAATATACTGAAAAGAAACATTATTCAGTCCACTTTTGTAAAAGAATGCCTTTTAAGAATATGAATATCAGTCAGGACATATATAAACTTGATCCCTTAACTTGAAGAATGTGAAAAGTATAGATTTTAAGAAAAGTAGTTAACATGGGACAAGGGCAAAAAATCGGAGGCCATCCACATAGATAAAACAGATTTGTTAACAGATTACTGATCTCAGACGGTAATGAGTTGACTGCTCCGCCACCTCTTTTTCTTACTGTCAGGTATGGGTATTTGGTTTTCAAGCATCTGTGTGTTGCTATGTATCATACAGTATAGCATATACTACATGATAAATTTCTACCTCTATGTATCAGTCTCCATGTATCAGTCCTCTAGAAGAAGTCTTAGACATCAAGGCGAACAAAGCTACAGTCTTAACATGGGGATAAATCTTCATATTAAGACTGTAGGTTTGTTAGGTATGAAAAATACAAATTATTAATAAAAATTTTGTCATGTTTGTATATACGTAACACCTGTAAGTAAAATGACAAATAGTAGCAAATGAAGATTCGGCTATGAAACTGATTAAATTTGCTAAGTGCTTTAGTCAAACTTGGATAAAGTAGCTTATATATTCAATCTTGTTACTAGGATGTCATGGTGTTTTTCATATTGATTTAGCTGAAACTGATTAGATCTGTTAAATCCGCCAGTTAAACTTACTAAGTACTATTTAAATTAATTACTGGGATGACTCTGTGTTTTTTCAGATTGATTTAGCAGATCGTCTCATAGCAGCTTTTAATAGTGGTTCTGGTGTGCCATTTGCTGATGTAAATCTCTATTCCCGAAGAGCCTCCAAACCTAAATGGGGGCCAGATTCTTCAACTTCGGAGGTTACCACCATTCAACTGGAATTTAGAGATTTGTCTCGCATTACTGGAAACCCAATCTACGAGGTGAGATGAATAATATAAATTTGTGAATATTGTTGCGATTCCCATGTATAATACTTTGAGCATGTATTGTATGAATGAAGTTTGTTTTGCAGATATGCCCACTTTTGAATTATAAATGAAAAGCAAAATTGAATTTGGTCACAAAACAACAACCTACCCATCCATCTCCTCTTCATGCTGGTACTGTAACTTGAAGTGACCAATAGAGCTATTCTTTTTATTGCACTTTTATCATTCAGGCTGTCTTAAGTTTATGAATTTGGCCCAGAATTACCAAATTGCAATTGCCGTTATCATCAAGCAGCATGAATATGAGTTTGGTCATGGCCATAATAACCATCTACTACAGTCAGCACCACTATTTGTAGAGCATCATGCTGTCCTGAAAGTTACAAGTTTCACTCGAGCTCCTTTTGAGCCCATGTCGATTATCAAAGATCTGACTTTAAAGACAGTTTTCCTGTTGACCTTGGCTTCTTCAAAAGGAGTTGGGGAGCTTCATGCTCTGATTTATGATGTGAAACACACCAGGGGTTGGGGGTCTGTGGCTTTCGAATTTGTCCTGGAATTCATGGCTAAGACCCAGAATCCCTTGGTGCATGATGACAGATTTGCCTCGTTTTCCTTACCTCACTGAATGATTTTGTGGACAATGATCTGCAAGAGCTCTTGCTTTGTCCTGTCAGAGTGCCACAATGCTATCTGATAAGGACTCGTCACCTTAGACCTAGGCGTCGTAGACTTTTTGTTAGCACTGGTCGGTCCAGAAGGAAAGTGTCCAAGAACACGATTTCATTCTGGCTGCGTGAGGTGATTAAACAGGCTTACTCCTCTATCGATAATTCCATCAATGAGTCTCTGCAGGCTAGAGCACATGACGTCAGAGGTACAATTTCCTCTGTGGCTTTTAAGAAAAACTTGTCTGTTTGAATTTTAGCATAGCCTAACCCCTTTTATTTACACAAATGAATAATCTACCCACCTGTACACTTTCTCCAACTCCAGTATACTCCAGAAATCACCTTAGAACAACAGCACAACAAGACTTACGACCCAAAAATTCCTACCAGACAGAGAGCTCTCCCCTACCAACCACACACTACTAGCACGTGCTTTCAACTTCCCCGTGTTATCGTTCACATCCCCCCGACACCGCCGTCATCTTGTCTATGACGTCACAGCCTATGGTGTAACAACACAACTTAAATACATCAACAAACACCTTCTAGAATCAACCATATGCTGTCCATATATAGGACACCCACCATATTTCAATAGTGTATAGAATACCAATAACAATTATACAATATATAATCACACTTATCTCTTTCTCCCTCCCCTCCGACTGTTTCCTAACCTAGTCCCCTCTTAATTCCCTTCATCCTCCAACTTTTTACCCTCTACATAATTTCTAATACATTCCCCTGAAACTCCTGCTTTAGTTAATACATCAGCCACTTGCTCCTTTCCTTTTATCCATCTCACCTCCTTTATTTCCCCGGATTCAATGGTTTCCCTTATTGCTGCAATATCTATTTTTAATCTCTTGCTACTTACACCAGTGCTCGATTTGATGGCAGTCATTAGTGTTTTACTATCAGTGTTAACCAAGGCTTCTAAATTTCTCCCTCCTACTACCTCTTCCCACAAATGCTTGAAATATATCAATCCTTCTACAGCTTCCCCAACACTCAGGGCTTCTGCCTCAATGGTGGATTTTGCCACTCTCCTTGATTTCCTAGACTTCCACCATATGGGACTTCTCCTCTTCCCATCTGTCAAGGAAATAATATAACCCAGTTGAGTATGGCCATCTTCTATGTTTTCAAATGAAGCGTCTGCATAGGCTTCCCAATAAATCCTTTCTTCTTCCATCTCACTTATTGTAACTTCGCCCATCATGCTCTTAGTTTTTCTCACAATTTTAATAAGCTTCTTCATATCCTGAGTTGTTCCTTCTTTAAATGCTTTACTTAATTCGCTAACATCATATGATATTTCTGGCGTCGTGTGTAGTGATACCCAATTCAGCTGTCCTACCACTGATCTATACTCAGTTAACTCCTTTTGTTCTAGCACTCTATTACCCGTATATCTTCTAGCCTCTGGCTCTCTTATGGAATTTATATACTGCCACTGATTAAGGGAAAATCTATTCTCCTTCTGCTCTATACTACTCCTATATAGTACTTGAACCTTTTACTCTCTTGTTCTCCTACTTGCAATTTCCCTTCAATTTCCCAATCGTTTCCTTTAAGAATCTTTCAGTTCATCCGTAGCAAAAATCATCTACATGTGTACACAAAATGCCATTCAGTTTATTGTCCTTTTTCCAAAAGAATATATTAGGTTCTAGTCTACTTCTCTCACCTTGAAGCTCCTTCACTACTTTCACCACTTTACAATACCATCCTTGAGCCCATAGACGGTTTTCTTCAACTTCCATAATCCCCTCCAACCGTCTTCCCTTGGTGGCTTCAAATACACTTCTCTTTGTATCTCGTCACCTTGTAAATATGCAGTTTTGACATCCAATGTATAACAATTCCAATTTTTCACCTTTATTATGGTTAGACAAAATTTTAAAATTTCAGCATTGCATGTGGGAGCATCCTTTTCCCACTCTGCCATCTCTTCTTCAAACCCTCTAGCTACCAATCTTGCTTTACATATCCTTTCCCCCCCTTTTATCTTTTCAGTTACTATCAATCTTGTAGATATAGCTTTTTGTCCAACATCATTTACCTCCTCATATACCTGGTTATCTCTCCAACTTGGAAGTTCTTTTTCTTTAGCTTCCATTATGCTTCTATTTTCAAATCCCAGCAACACTTCCTCTTCATCTTCAATTTTTTCTACCTAACTATAATCCCTAAAGTTAACCCACCCTTTGTCACCTGACTGTGAGTCTTGTACATTGTACGAATCAGCCCATGCTTGGCTTGACCTTTTCCCTGCAAGACCTAATATAGTCCATTCTTCTACTTGTCCTGTATCGTTGTTTATAGCTCTAACTCTATTTCCCTTTTGGAATTTTGGTATCTCTTCCATTAACTTGCGTTCTATTGACCCACTTTCCCCGTTATCTTCCACTTTTTCCTCTATCACCTCTCTTTCTATAGTCTCTTCTGTGTCTGCATTCCTTCTCCCACCTACTATTATCTCTTCTCCTTCTTGCCAATCTACTTTCCCTTCATTTGGGCCATCTGATCTACCTTTCACACCATGGGATTTATTTATTCTAGCCGACATCTCTTCTGTATCTGATGATCGTCGTTGAATCCTTGTCACATGTATCCTAGCTACTTCTCTTAAAGAATCCCCATGTTTGACTAATATTGTTTTCCCCGATACTCCCACTACCTGAGCAGGTCCTCTCCATTCATTTTCATTTTCCCTCTTATAGAATACCTCATCTCCTACCACTGCTTCTTCAAATTTATGTTCTCTGATGTTTTTATTTAACTCTATTCTTATTTTATTACAAGACTCATTTTTTATAAATGCTTCTCTGGCCTTGTGCATTGCATCAGTGTGTCCCTTACCATACCCTCTTCCATCCCTTTTTCACTGCTTGCAGGACTTGAACTTTCTTCTCCCATTAGGTTAGGCAGTGAAGGGTTTTTTCCAAATACTAATTGGTTGGGAGAGAAACCTCCATTATTCATTAAGCAGTTCTTAGCACTCACTACCCATTTCAATGCTATGGACCAATCTACTTCCTCTTCCTCCATCATCTTTCTTACACTTCCCTTGATCGTGCCTACGGTCTTTTCACATAATCCGTTGCTCCACGGAGATTCTGATGCTGTGGCTAATACTTTAATATTCCATCTTTCTGCCATCCTCCTTACTTTTTCATTCTGAAATTCTCCCCCATTATCTGACAATATTTTGGAGAGCGTTCCAAATATAGCAAACCAGCACTCAAAAAGTGTCTTTATTATAGTTTCTTGTTTCTTATCTTTTATCCAACAGGCCTGACAATACCTCGTTGCCATGTCCACTATTACCAAGAACTTTCTCTCTTTTATCTCTCCCACATCCATTGCTATAACTTCATTAAACGTTTTACTCCAAGAAAAGCCTACTACTGGTTTGGCAGGGTTTCTTATGTACCTTTTACAAAAATCACAATTTTCAATCTGTTCCATTAGTAACGATAAACCCATTACTCCATTGTGCTTCCTCTGTTAGCTTCCATATTTTACCTCCACTTCCATGACCAAACTAAATGTAATTTCTTCATTGTTCTTAATTTCCCTCAGATTCTTTCCCTTCCAACCCTCCAATAATAATTCTTCTACCTTCCTCCTCCTTATAGGTACTCTTAAATGACCCTGTTCGTCTTCTCTTAACTCTACTTTCATTCCCCCTAATACTTCTATTATGACACAATTTTCTTTCAAATTTAGGGTCATACCCATTTTACTCATGGTTTGGTTACCTATCAGCCAGGGCATATCACCCTGCAGAATTTCTGTCTTCAAATAAAACTTTCTGTTTTTTAGTATCACAGGTATTTCTATTATTCCTTTGGACTTATAAGATGTCTCACCAAAATTAAACACTTTATTAGACTTGTCCTAGTGTCCCTCATTCTCCTCAACTCTTCCTGACTCAAATCCATGACAATACGTGCTAGTCACAATTCCCCGCAAACTGTTGATTTACACCCTGTGTCCAAAATTGCATCAACCACCTCCCACGATGCTTCCACTATTTTATTAACTTCTCCTACATAAACCTCTTCTTCTTCTGTCCCAGTTTCTGTTTTCAGCTTATTTTCTTCTATTCTTGTTTCAGTTTTCTTCCTATTATGAAAATTCTGAGGACAATCCCTAGCCCAATGCCATTCTGAGCTGCATATTGCACATACTGTTACCTTCCCTTCTTTGTTTATAGGATTTCTACCACCCCTTCCTCGGTTCCATCCTCCCGATATCTCTGGTTTTCCCTCCCTCTCCCAGAACTGGCATTGCCTTCTGACGACCCCCACCATTCCCGTTCCTTAGTCCCTAATCCCTCAAATAGTCTTTTCATTGTTTGCGACACTGTTCCAAACTCTAGCTTTTCTTGCCCACAAGCCGATAATACCATTTGTTTTTGATTTTCCGTGAGATTTGCTTGCTCTATTACATGATAACCCTTGACTTCCCCCTCAAGCACGCCTTTCCCCATTGCTCTTTCACACTCAGATGCTGCCTTCTCGTATCTAATTAAATAGTCCTCCATCTTTTCACTAGATTCTCTTCTTATTAGATGGTATCTTTTTATTCTGCCGTAATTCTCCATTACCGAGTCTTTTAGATAGGCTTTATCTAGTTTCTCTAGGATTAACTTTGGACCCTCTGTACCAGTAAGTTTATCTCTATCTAATGCTTCCACTAGCTCTCTGGCTTTCTCTTTTAAGCTCATTCTCATTTCTATCGTTGGGTATTTTGTATCTTCTCCATACAACAATAGCCAATCTTCGGCTTGACCTTTCCATTCTTTGTATTCTTCTTGTATCCCGCTAAACCTAGGACATTCCCTTCTCCATCTAGTAGTCTCCCTTTGTTCACTGTCGGATCCAGGCATCTTTGATCAACCACGCTCTGCTACCAGTTTGAATTTTAGCCTAGCCTAACCCCTTTTATT